>NC_068547.1:1212121-1515151 GCF_026212275.2 Microplitis demolitor | reverse complement strand
CTACCAGAAAATCCCCATAGTCTCGGGCTATACTTGCAATGCAACAAAGAAGTTCTTTCAGATTCTTGGGTGTGTAACGCTCTTGTAGAATTACGTCTACTTCCTCAAAAAAAGAATCAAACAAAATTATATCGAAGTAATTTTTTTTTTTTTATTAATAATTATTTTATTTTGATATAATTTACTTGTATTTAATTTCAAATTTTTGTGTAGTACAACAGCATCGATTTTCCGGTAGAAACAACACATCAGGAATTGACGATTTAATTCTGTGGAAAGATTTAGTCAATAAAGATAAGGGTTTTATCGAAAGTGATTCAATTACTGTTGAGGTAAAGTCAATAAAGTTTCAAAAAATTTAATTTGTTACAATATATATTTAATACCTCACAAAATTCTTTGCTGTGTATATTAATTTTATAAATTTTTACTACAGGCGTACGTTACTCCTGATAAATTTGATTCGCAAGGTAATTTAATTTAACAGGCTTAAATTCGTTAATTAAAAATTTGTAATATTTAAATAAAATTGTTTAATTTATCTAGCCTACTTGAATGTCCAACAAGCGACATTTTGGTATAGTTTTGAAAACGTATCAAAAGTAACCGTACCTCGATTGTCGACTTCTTGTATGATAAGAAATTTGTCATGGAGAATAAAGATTTTACCAAATAAAATTAAGGAAGGATTATTAGTATCTTCATTGGGATGTTATCTGTATTGTTGTGAAGGATATAAGACGAACAAGTCTTGGAAATGTAATGCAATTGCAGAAATTCGTCTAATTCCATGCAAAGATAATCAAAAGCCCTACATTAGAAGTAACTCTTTAGCTAAAAATATTTCATTTCATTTATTTAATAATATTAATCATTTTTTGTTTGCTTCATTATCTAATATTCAAACTTTTGAATTTTAGAATTACTACCGCATCATTACGATGCTCAACATAATAATTGGGGATTCGATAGTTTTATTCCGTGGAAAGATTTGTTGAATCCAGATAAGGGTTATATTAAAAACGACTGTATTACTCTTGAAGTAAGAAATTTTATATTTTAATTACCTATTATATTTTAATTACTAAAATTTATATTTTTAAATGTTTTTATTAGGCTTGCGTCAAAATCTTAGATGAACCTTCTGAAACTATCGTTATACCATGACACCAAATTATGAAAATCCATAAAATAATATTTATTTAAATAATCAAGACCAAAAATACTTATTGAGATCGTTAATTAATGATCAAGTACATAGTATATAAAAAAAATATATATGTTATAAGATTGATATATATTACTATTAATAACTAAAGAAAAATATGGACAGTCTAAAATCCTATTATCATTGTATGTTAAATTTTAATGATGTTATCAAATAAATATAAATCCATATTTTTAATTTTAGCTCACATTGAAGGCCGGTACGCAGAGAAAAAAAATGTCTCGGCGCCAAAAATGTGGTTATTTAAAATTTATAATTTGTCTTATGTCTTTAATACTATTATTAGTATATCTACACATTAACAATATACAAATATACCAGCAATAATAATTTAAACCCGGTTTGAAAATCTGGCCCTAAATATTTGAAAAATCCGTGCGCGCGTTTTTTAAAATTTATAAATTATCTCATAACTGCTACATTCAGACTAATAAATTTTTAGCAAATAATTATTGGTAAGTTACCATCCATCGATGACTTTAAAAGAATATATATTTTCATTTGTCTAGGGTCCCAGAAAATGACATTATAACATGAGTGCCGTTTTTAGCAAGGAAAGGTAGTGGGCTTGAACAATAAGTGTAAGAGTGAAAGACAATTTAGAGTACACAGGGGGCGATTAATATCACCATCGCCATTTTGTTTATTTTCACGTAAAAGTAAACGGGATATTCCAAAGCCCGTGAATAAAATAGTTGAATAAATATAACTAAAAGTACTCTTGTGAGCTGTGTAAGACGTAGTTATATGACATCTGTGTGAAACTACGTGACGACATACTTAAAGGTGAATTTTGCCGGTTCAATCACCAGCAGTAGTAATACATACACTCGATATCCTCCTTGACTAGGACAGCGACGACGTGTGTTAGTGAGGTCGTGGCCAACAATTTTTCAGCGTCGGTTGTTGCTAAAAAAATAACCCCAATACGGTAACCGCAACTTTTAAAGAAAATAAGTAATTACGTGTCAGTACGGTGGCAGAAAATTAAATTTAAATTAACATAAAACTCGACGATTCTCATCAGGTATTAAACGTTTTATTTTTTCACTTTAAAGCCGCAACTAGAGCGAGAGAGAATGCGCCAGAAAGTCCGATAGAGATAGAGATCGCGAAGACGGAGCGGAGGGTCGGAAAATAAAAAAAACGCGTAGCAGGAAGAACGTGGCGCCGGTGTAGCGAAGTTGAAATTTTCTTTGGTCCATTCTAGACCAGGATACAACATATCCTGGACGTTATCAAAGACGTCGGGCTAATTGCCGTTAAGCTAGTGCTGGAGTAAGGAGAGACGAGGGAAAAAGATAGAGCGAGCTGGCTGTATGAGTGTAAGTATTTTTGCATGTGTGAGTGTGTGAGACGAGGAAAGTAGAGAGAAAAAGAGCGATTGTTTGAGAATAGCGACAGAGGGAGTGAACAAAAGTATAGTAAGGCGCGTGTTAGTACATGGGTTGTCGCTACTGCGCGTTGTGAAGTTGCGCCTGCGGAAATCTGAAGCGCGACATTTCTCTTGGCACAGGCACAAACGCCGTGTGTCTGTGTGCTAAAATTTAGTTCTCCATTTATCATATCATCATCAGCATCATCGTCATCAGTGTATGATAATAAATTAAACGATTATTTTATTTTATCGTCAAGGTGTCAGTCGCGGGAACAATAAGGACCCCGAAAAACCGTATAATTGCAAGCAGAAGAAGGGGAAAAAGGATACATACGCACCCTACAACAGAAACAGTATCGTAGGACCGTGGAGGAGCACAAACTCCAGGGTAAAATATATGGTGTGGGCGTCCCCGAAGTCCGCGGGGGCATATTACGGCCGCAGAAATTGGGCGAATCGCAAGTAAGTACCAAACGTCGTCGTGTGGTAAAGCGACGTCGCCAACGGGTCGTCGTAGCAGCACCAGTGACACCATCGACGAGACAAACGTCGTTGTCCTCGACTACCAGCAGCATCCGCAGGAAAATTTTCAGCAGATAAAACCCCAGCAAGAAGTCACTGAGGACGAGCAGTCTCAGGAGAAATCTTCGGCGACTATCGAGTCGGCGGTTTCACAACCGGAAAATAATATCATCCCCGAAGTCACCTCGACGGCGCCTGTCGTCCGCGAGGTACAGAGCTTCGACAAGACGACCATCAACATTGGTGTCGCGATGAACCACGTTAATGATCAGGACAATACGAAGCAACAAAAGTTCAAACGTGCACTAGTTATTGACAATTTTGACGACTTAATGGACACACAAGAAGGTGAGTTGCTATTTTTTACTACATTTCCTTTTTTCTTTGCGCGTTTTGTTGCGAGCTCGTGCATTTGCGCTTTTATTGTTCGACACACAATGATTTATCTCTGCACGAGTCGATTCATTGCTGGACAATTATTAAAATGTTCTCAAGGATTTAAATTGTCTTTATATTCATGCTTTATCAATCCTCTCAAACTCGTTTGTGATCTAGAACATTTTAAGCTCAACATTTGTCTAGAATGGAGTCCGGTAATTTTTTTTTTTTTTTTTTTTTTTTTTTTTTTTTTTTTGCTTATAAAATATGTGAAGTTGACTTACACGTTATCGTTTATTACTTAATAAATAAATATTAAATATATATATATATATATATATATACATTTATATGTTTTTTTTGTTGTGGTAATAGATCTTCAATTTATTTTATTTCTAACCAAGTGATAGTTTTAATAAAAAAAAAGTTATCTCTTGTTAAATTATCCGTTAAAATATTTGAATCTTAACCTCGCTCCAATTATCAAAGTTAAATTTATTATTAAATTTGCTAAGTATTTATGTGCGTTACTCTTTTTATAAAAATATAACCAATAAAGTGGATAAAAAATATAAAGCTCAAAAAATTGGAGCAAACCACTGAATATTTTTATTTAAAATAAATTTCGTGGCGTAAAAAAAATCAACATTCCGTTAGGCCGATAAATGTAAATAAGTATAAGTAATAAGAAATATTTTTAGTACGTTGGAAGTTACGAGCTATACTAGGGAATACAGAAAAAAATAACAATAAGAAAGCATAAAAAATATGATATTTTGGTATGAATATTAAAAATGTAAACATGAATATTTGTATATAATTTTTAGAAACGCCAAATGATGGGGGAGGGGACGGTAATGATCTACGACCAATCAATGGAGAACTAGAGTTCGAATTAGCAGGAGTTGATGAAATGTCTAGCTGCATTGGCTTGGATCAAGAAATGGACGAAGGTATTTTAAATATATGTTTGTTTACACAAACTATTTTTAACTAATAATATAAACATATTAATATGATGTTATATTATTTCCGTGGCTTCATGTCTTTGTTTGTTATCATAAATTTCAAAATAATTATTCCAGACGAAGCTCGATCTGAAGCGACCTTCCGGTACACAGTCGAAAATGTGTCTAAAATGAAAGAGTCACAATTATCACCACCATGTATCGTACGAAATTTACCATGGAAAATAATGGTGATGCCGCGGTCAAGTCAAACCCAAGAGCGACAGCCCCAGCGGTCATTGGGATTTTTCTTACAGTGCAACGGCGAGAGTGAGTCAACGACTTGGAGTTGCTATGCAGTTGCTGAATTACGTCTGCTCTCATGTAAAGAGGGCCAAGAACCTTTTAGCAGAAGTAAGTTATTTCTTGCTCGGAAATTATTTTCTTCATTTATATTTTTGGTGATATGAATTTTAATCTCTTTTCAGAAATTCAACATCTATTTTACACTAAGGAAAATGACTGGGGATTCAGTCACTTTATGTTGTGGCAAGATGTGTTGGATCCAGACAAGGGTTATATTAAAGACGACTCAATTACACTTGAGGTAAGAACAACAAATAGTTTTTTTTTTATATATAAATACTCAATAGGTATGAATACGTGGTAGACTTATTCATAACTCGGTGTATGGCTTCGGAATCAATACTTCTTAGTAGTGTTGTGTGCTGTAATGCAATTAATTATAAATGTATTTTTTTTTTTGCCATTAGGTCCACGTGGTAGCAGACGCACCCCATGGAGTGAGCTGGGACAGTAAAAAACACACGGGTTACGTTGGATTAAAAAACCAGGGTGCAACTTGTTACATGAATTCTCTTCTTCAGACACTTTATTTTACAAATCAAGTACGTATACATTATTATTATTTTTTTTGTAAACTTAATAAAGGTTAAAAACATGCTCTCATTAATGTTTAAATATTTAAACTCACGAGTTTTATTTTTTAAATTTATTAATAGCTGAGGAAAGCGGTTTACAAAATGCCAACGGAAAGCGACGACTCAAGTAAAAGTGTAGCCCTCGCATTGCAACGAGTATTTCATGAATTACAATTTTCTGACAAACCAGTTGGTACAAAAAAATTGACTAAAAGTTTTGGCTGGGAAACGCTTGACTCATTTATGCAGCATGACGTACAGGAATTTTTACGTGTGGTGAGTTTAATAATAAAAATATGTACACTTACATTGTAATTTTATAAATTGCATGATTCAAAATTTATATTATTATTATTTATTTCTAGCTGCTGGACAAACTTGAAAGTAAAATGAAAGGAACGTGCGTCGAGGGAACGGTGCCAAAATTGTTCGAGGGAAAAATGGCATCTTTTATTAAATGCAAGAATATCAATTACACATCAACAAGAGTTGAAACATTTTATGACATACAGTTAAACATTAAAGGAAAAAAGAACAGTAAGTATTAATTAGAAATATAATCGGGTAGTCCAGTTGAAACTCCGAAATAGTAGACATTCTCGAAAGTTGGTGCTAATTTAATTAAAGGTCTATGTCACCTACAAACAATCCCCTAAAAAATTCATTACTCTGCGGTTGATGAAAAAAAAAAATAAAAATACCCTCAGTAACAGATTTTTTGCAAATATTTCATAAACAAAAAACTTTAAAAAAATTTTCAAACAAAACTTGTAGAAAAAAAAAGTCACCACAAATAGTACTTCTACTCTGACTCCTTTTTTCATGTATTCGTTATCGTTATTCAAATTTAATTGTTATTGTAATTTATTATTTCAGTTTACGAGTCATTCAGAGATTACGTGAGTACGGAAATTCTTGACGGCGATAACAAATATGACGCCGGTGATCACGGTCTCCAGGAAGCTGAAAAAGGTGTAATTTTCCAATCATTTCCACCGGTACTTCATCTGCATCTAATGAGATTTCAATATGATCCGGTCACCGACTGTTCTGTAAAATTCAATGACAGATTTGAATTTTATGAAAAAATATCACTAGGTGACTATTTACAAGCTGAAGAATCAACAAACGCAAATTACACTTTGCACGCAGTCCTGGTACACAGTGGTGACAATCACGGAGGCCACTACGTCGTATTTATTAACCCAGCTGGTGATGGCAAAGTAGGATTTCTTATTACATATTTTTTTAATCATACATTGATTAATATTTATTATATTTATTTTATTATTTGTTGTTTTTTTTATTCAGTGGTGTAAATTTGACGACGATGTGGTCTCGCGGTGTACAAAACAGGAGGCAATTGAACACAACTACGGCGGTCAAGACGAGGACATATCAATGGCCGTGAAACACTGCACCAATGCTTACATGTTGGTCTACATCCGGAACTCAGAGCTGGAGAATGTTCTTCAAGAGGTTAAAGAAGAGGACATACCTCAAGAGGTCAGAAACGACTTTCAAAGAGAACATTCCCAGGAGATGTTTGATCATAAGCGTGACAAAGATACGACCGATAGTATCAGAGATAATCGCGACGCAGACATTGCTACCTTACGACCGTGCACGCAAAATCCACGAAATCCAAATCTTTATATTCATGATTTTTAATCGAAATTTATCAATATTTAATCTTAGATCCGTGGTAATTTTTACGCGAGCAAGCTGCTGGAGTGAGTCAGTCTGAAAATTATTCATATTTTTAATAAAAGATGTTTTTGTTTCCGATATTTAAAAAAAAAAAGAAAATCATTGTAAAATCAAAAAAAAAATTTTGTTAATGCTATCACTCATTTTTCGAGTTTTTAGCAGAATGTATTTTCTTTCGCAATAATACGTTAGGTATACGTTTTCGAATGAATTTATTAAGCATTTTGTGATCGCGAGTGTATTTAAAATTTTAGTATTTCGTGTGGGTTATTAATTTTAGACGTTAAAAAAAATTTGTTAGAAATTATCGAGTATAAAAAAAGGACTTTGTCTTTTTTTTGTTTTTTAATGAATGAAATTATAAATAAATTTTCTAAATTTGTTGACGGGCTTTCAGATAAAAGCTTTAAATTATCGCGATATTTTAAAACATTAAAAAAAATTTTTTTTTAATTCGTCCGGAAGATCGACTGTAATTAAAATAAATAAAATCTTTAGGATTCTAGCCGAGATTAATAAATGTATTATATTATTCGCAAAGAAAAAAAATAATTTAAAAAATAAAAACAAATATAATTGTAATATATGTGAATTTGAGACTTGGGCGCAGCGCGTCGTGATTTTAGAAGCGGGTCGTTTAACTTTTTTCGTATATTTTTTTTCTGACACTAATTAGTTTGCTTTTAAACAATAATTTAATTTAAAAAAATTAATCATGATATTAAATAAAAATAGTAGTAATAATACGCGAGTGAAAGGAAATAAATACAGAGTAAAGTTTTAAAAAAGAGCGGAAGAATAAAATTGACAATTTAATAGCGACTACCAGCTTCCCTCATGTCTTCTGTAATGTATTTTTCTTATTTATCTCTGATTAATTAACGCGCCAACGACATTGTACCGTCGCGACTTACTCGAAAGCTCCGCGGATTAAAGAAATAAAAATTAAATTTTAAATAAAAATGATAACAAAAACAAAAGTAACCAAACTCACTTGGTTTAATTATTTTTAAAAATTAAAATTAACGATATAAATTATCCGTGTCCGTCCTTGTCGGAGGGCAAGCCTTCGTGTGAGTTAAAGCGTTATATTTTAATAATAATAATAATGATATTATTAACATTATATAATAATAAATCATGAACATAAAATTTCATCAGTGTTGATAGTGATTACGAGTATTAACAGATGCTTATCTATTTATTTGTTGTTACGTATTAATAAATAGAAAAAAAAAATAATAATAATAATAAGTAACAAATTACAAAAATAAAAAAAATATCGTCGCCAGAATAAATAATTTATAATGACTGTAAAAGTTGAGGTCCCTTTAATTTTTTTTCTCTACCACTTTCTCATTTAATATTTAGAAAATAATTAAAATTACACAATTAATAAATAAAAAAAAAGATAAACAGAAAATAATGCGAGCTTATTGTCATCATCATCGTGCTTGAACGTCGTCTTTTCTTCTCTCTCATTCACTGCCTTCTTGTCTCATTCAGCTGTCTCTAGATATTTAAACCGCACATCGCATTTGGATAAGATCCAGCCTTCTCTTGCTTGCTGAATAATTAACATTTTGTTGTAATTTAATATCATATATTAATAAATATATAAACATCGATATTTAATATAAATAATACAAATAAATATATACTATTTATATTTAAAATAAATAAATAAATAAAATAAAGCAGTGTCGGTATTGTCGGCAGATGAACAAAATTAAAATTATTTAAACGCACTGAAGATAATGACAAAGCGACCAAAAAATTATTATAAAATGATTATTATTTTTCAAAATCACGTGTATTAATTAATTAGAATGAAATAATTTATGAAAGATGAATAAAATTTTCGAATTACTAAAGACCAGAAAATAAATAAAATCAAAATTTAGTAAAAGATTAAAAATCGATAACGGGAAAATAATGTACACTTGGATAATTTTAATTTTGTTGATCTAGCTGGTGGAGAGGCTACAAGAGGAGAAGAGGCTGGAATATATCCGAAGAAAGGAGAGAAACGATGCGCATTTATATATGACCGTGAACGTCCTCCTCGAGGACAGCTTTGACGGTCACCAAGGCAACGATCTCTACGACCCGGAGCGCGCGCTTTACCGCGTATTCCGCATCCGTAAACAGGCGACCCTCCATGAGTTTCTAGAGTTACTCAGCGACAGTCTGGTAAGTTTTATAAACTTCAATTTTCTCTCACGATCACTACCGTAAGTAAAAAAACTTGGGATGATCATGATAATTAACAAACTCTGATACTTTGTACGTAAACTTTAACACTTGTTTAAATTTACCACAGAAATATCCTATTGAGCAAATCAGAGTCTGGCCATTTAGCTCCCGCACCAATCAGACATGCAGACCAACGTTGATTGAAGCGGAGGCTGATCTTCAGAAGAGCATGTCCATGTGCGCTGAAAACGCCAACCCTTGGCCTGTGTTTGTCGAGCTCGTTTCCCCGGATTCCGGGCTCACGGCTCTCCCTCCTTTTGACAAAGACACCGACGTTTTGCTATTTTTCAAACTCTACGACCCGAAGAACAAAAAAATTCATTACGCTGGTCATCACTACATGTCAGTTACCGCGAAAGTTCGTGAGTGTCCATTTACACTAGTGTTTTATATTTTGCCAGCTGATGAAGTAAATGTTGATCATTTTTTTTTTATTGTTTGTATTTGCAGAGGAACTCATTCCCATTCTAAATGAGAGAGCTGGTTTTCCACCAGACACTGAGCTAGCACTTTATGAAGAAATAAAACCAAATATGGTGGAGAAAATTGAGAACATGACGGAGTCTTTAGAGAAAGTACTCGAGGAATTGATGGATGGTGATATTATTGTGTTCCAAAAAGAAGAAAGAGACAATGAGATGTATGAATTACCGACTTGCCGAGATTATTTTAAGTATGAAATATTTTTTTAAATTAAAATACTCCTCCCTCCCTTTTTTGTATGTAAAGAGAACGAGAAATTAATATGTAAATATTTTTTTTTAATTACAGGGACTTATTCTATAGGGTAGAAGTAACTTTTTGCGATAAATCTATTCCAAATGACCCGGGTTTCACGATGGAGCTGTCACTGAGAATGACGTACGATCAAATGGCTAAAGCAGTAGCACAGAGGGTCGGCACAGATCCGTATCTACTACAATTTTTCAGATGTCAAAATTACAAAGACCTACCAGGACATCCTTTAAAATGTACATTCGAGGGTACACTGAAAGATTTAGTCGCGTACTGCAAACCCAAGACCAAGAAAATATTTTACCAACAACTGAGTATTCGGGTTAATGAACTCGAAAATAAAAAACAGTTTAAATGCATTTGGGTTGGACCCTCACTCAAGGAAGAAAAAGAAATAATACTTTATCCAAACAAAAATGGCACTGTTGCGACGCTTCTGGAGGAGGCTAAAAAACAAGTTGAGCTATCGGAGAATGGCTCGGGAAAGCTGAGGCTATTAGAAATAAATTGTAACAGATTACTACCGGGTCCAAAGGAAGACACACCGCTGGAGAGTCTTACGACAATCGGTACCAAAGCGTACAGGATAGAAGAAATACCTAAAGATGAAGTTACTCTTGCTGACGACGAAATGCTCGTGCCCGTTGCTCACTTTCACAAGGATGTGTTTTCACCATTTGGTATTCCATTTATGTTTAAAATAAAACATGTAAGACTTTAATTATTTATTTATTATTTACACTCTCAAAAATCAGAAGTGATCTGGATTTTATTTAAATCCAGTTCACTCTGCAATTTTTTTACGATGTCCAACTAAACGCATCTTCATATAACTTTATGTTAAATTATTTTTTTAAGGGTGAACCTTTTACAAAAGTCAAGGACAGGTTATTAAAAAAACTAGGTGTACAGGAAAAAGAATTCGAAAAGGTAAGCGTGAACATTTGTTTGATGATAATATTTTATGAGAGTTCATAAAAACTTTAAAGTTTAAGTTCGCGATCGTGTCGATGGGGAAACCACAATTCATCACCGAGGAAGCGGATTACTACATCAATCTTGCCGAATTCCGAACTAATTCCAGTCAAGGTAAAGTACTTACTAATTTTTTAAAATGGAGGTGGGATCCGGTCTCGTTACATTAATTAATTGATATGATAAGCATAAAAAAAAATTATACGCGCTTTTGGTCTAAACTTTGTACATAATCCAAAAGTACTTTTAGAATCAATGACGTGATCTATTAATTGGATTAATAACACAATAATAATTTAATGTTACAGCATTGCAGAGGCCTTGGCTCGGTCTGGACCACGTTAACAAAGCACCGAAGCGTCCACGAATCAACTACCTCGAAAAGGCCATTAAAATATACAATTAAATAGCTTGCCTGTATGAACGTACGATTGGTCCAGGCAGCTAACCCTTGTTATTTATACGATTAATTGTATAGTGGGCGCGGTATAGATGTCGTGAATGATAAAAAAAAATATTAAAAATAAAGAAAACAAAAAATAATAAAAATAGAGCATGGGAGAGACTAGTGAGCGAGAATAAAAAAGCGTGCGAGAATTATATATTTAAAATTGATAATTATACAATAAATTTTTCGTCTAAATACACAAGTTAAAGTTAAAGTTTATTTTAAATTACTGTCGCTTTTGATTAATAAGTAAAGTAATATTCGCAATTTTTCCGAACTACTAATTAATGGTATGAAAATATTAAAAAAATTTAAATAAAGATAATGAATTAATAAATATAAATATTAAATAGCCGATATAATTTTTTACACGACATCAAAGCGACGCGATTAATGCAAACCTTCTTTTTCTATTTTTGTTAATTATTTTTTTATTTTTTTTTTTCGTGATTGTAAAAAAAATCCAGTTTCTCTCACGATAAATCTCAAGATTAAATGCACCGCAGAATCATTACCATCATCATCATCATCATCATCATCTTCATCATCATAATATCAAGTCTTCAATATATTTTTCATAAAAAAAAAAAAATTTTCAGCGTTTGCTTCACGACACAGCGTCAAAAAAAAAAATAAAAAAAAAAACAGGACATCACGTGTATGTAAAGCTTTTAACTTAAAAAACTTTATTTAAAAAAAATAATAAGTCGCTTTGGAGAAAGTATTGTCGTGTTACGAATTAATTGAATCATTAAATTGAATCTAAATTATGAAGAAAAAACTTATTTAAATAAATAAGATAATTCTAGTATTTTTAAACCATAGATAAACTGGCCTGAGTGAAAAAAAACCAAACAAATAATTAAAAAAAAAAAAAACAAATATAAATATATATATAAATAAATATAAAAAGCATGATATTGCAAATTTGATGGCTCGTTTCGTTGATCCGGCAATTAAAACAAAAAATATGTAACGAATTACTGTAGTTGATAAAAAATGATCGATAAACTAGTGATTGATTAGGGGAAGTCATTAGGCATTGCGCAATTTCCGGTCAGCCGATAATTCAAAGCGAATAATGAATTCTACCCAATGGATTTAAAATGAAATAATTCAATTAATTAATAAATTAATTAATGCCGGACACGTTAACGAATCAATTGTTTATACAATAAAAAATCTTTATTTTTAAAACAATATCACAATAGTTTTGAATTTTCTATAAGCAAAAGGTCTACGTTCAGGATCATGACAATGTTTTATTATATAATTAAAAAATATGATCACAACGTAAGCATTCTAAGGATTTTATATATATGAAGATTAAGAAAAAAAATAATAATTAGAAAACAAACATTTAAATATGTATATATATATAATCCTTGTATATGTTAAACAAATGCACTGTCGTAAATTTTTTTTTAATTATTTCTTTTTCTTTCTTTTATTATTACATACAATATACTCTGTTATAAAATAAACTAGACAATAGGACATAAATAAATCAAGAGAGGATTAATAATAATTAATAAATAATCAATAATTAATTAAGATAAATAAAATTTTTATTTCAATGGCGCGTTTTTATATCGCTGTCAGCGTTTAAAAAAAAGGATAACAGGTAACTCGGGGTTTTAGAGTCTTGATATAATAATTAATAATTAATGATTAATAATAATAATAAACAATAAAATGGAATAAAAATAATGGAAGGAAGTAATAATATTTTATTTAAAATATTTAAAGACTCTATTACATTCACGAGTGAGGAATACTGTCACTTATTATTATATATTGTATTCATAAATCATGTTACGTTATTTATATATTGAATAGATATTTTGTTGTCGATATTGCGTTTGACCATCGTGACAAGAAATTTTTTAAATTAACTCACAAGTTAAACTAATTAAAAGTAATAAAACAAAAGGGTGATTGATGTTTAATAAGTAATATTAATTAATTTAATTGAAGACAAATTTTATATAATTTGTTTTTGATTTAAATAAATTTTAATTATTAAATATATATTATTATTGTATTTTTTTCGAAACAAATCGCATAAATATAAACATTTTTAAATTGTTTAAGTTATTGTATCATATTAACAATAAATAGATAACATTCAGTGATTTTTTATTATTTTACTTGTATTATATATATTTATATAGATATATATAATACAAAACATACATTTCTACATGTATGTTACTTTGAAAATTTATGTGATCGATACGTGCATGCGCATTAAATTTTTTCTCTTATTTGCATGCATCAAATTTGCTTTAATTTTTTTTAATTTTATTTTTACATATTTTTTATCAACTCAATTATATATGAATTGATGATTATTTCTTATTAAATAAAATTTATAATTATAATTTATTTGTGAATTTCCATCAAGTGAAATAAATTCAAGTTTTAATATAAATAAAATTGAAGATAATCTCTGAACTTTTAATCCCACTTTTAAATCATCATAGGGGGTAATTTTATGATGACTTTATTATTACATCATATATATATACATACTTATATACATATATTTTATTTATTCCGATTGATAATTATTTAAATATTACGCACCAGATTTTTTTTTTAAATCAAAAATTCTTTTTGCTTATAAGTGACAAAAAAATGATCGTTTATATTTATTAATTTTTTTATTTAAATTAAGATAAAATACCTACTAATTAACAGAGTACTAATTATCAACACTAATTTTATTTAATTGTTTACTTAAAGTATTTAAACATTTTGAACTGAAAATATGACCTGTTACTTTCAGTACAATTGAGTAAAAAAATTTATCAATTATCAGTATTACATATATATAAATAAATTTGAATATCTTATATACTTTTTACAGTGTCGATAATTAGTATTTTTTAATTTACCTGTCATATTAATTATTAATTTAAGAATTACAGGCAAAATAAAGAGAAAAGTCAACTCTGAAAATATGTCAATATTCAGTACATTGGAGTGAAAAACTTTATCAATTATCAGTATTATATATATGTAAATAAATTTGAATATCTTACATACATTTTACAGTATTAATAATTAGTATTTTTTAATTTATTTGTCATATTAGTTATTGATTTAAAAATTACAGGTAAAAATAATAAGAGAAAGGTGAACTCTAGAACTAGATCAACTTAGAACTCACAAGGGGATAAATTAAAGAGAATGTTGTTCTTCATGTTTTCCTGGTTAGTTTTTTCCAATAAATAAAGTATTAATTTCTTCAATGTATTTACAGAACAGCGATTAGTATTTCAAATCAGGTAAGTCATAAATATTAATTCAATATTTAATTTAAATATTTTTTTTTTCGCGGTAATTAAATTAAGGTTATCTTAAATAAATATTGTATCAATAATAACAATATCAGAGTATAATTTTTTTTTTAAACTTTTTATAAGTTTAAAATTTTTCGGACATAAAATTTTGGTAATAAAAAAAATATTAAGAAAAATTTTTTTTACTCATATTTATGGTGGTTTTTGTATTTTTTTACAGGAAAAAATGGTGGCCAGATGGAAGTGTTTGAATTTTTATGGCATTCGATTGGTTGAAAATTTTTTAATGAATCAACAAGAGCCGGTCGAACGAGCTCTCCAAGGTCGTTTGATAAAATCAACGCTCTTTCGTAGATCAATTGGTTCATCGAGCACGTGTTTTAACAGCAATGTACGTATATATTTTTTTTATATATTATTTAATAATATTTTACGTCATTACTATTTCATAAGTCATAGAAAACATTTACATACATGTTAACATTTTATTGTCTGTTATCTTTAATATATTGGATTAATATTTCGCAAAGGTCATCGCATCATATATTTATCTATGTTTTAAACATCCTACATATATATTATAACACATGGTTACATTGTTCAGTTTCCACTCATCATTCTTCAGCACCACCCAGTAGCTATTTATTAATTTTTTATTTATTACAAAATATTCACATAGAAAATGGCCGGAGTTCTGCAGCAAAATTTGTGGGAGTGCGATGCTGAGTTATTCAAAATAATGAAAAAGGAAAAGCAGCGACAGAAACGTGGGTTGGAATTGATTGCCAGCGAAAATTTCACATCACTAAGTGTACTCCAATGTCTGAGCTCATGTTTGCATAACAAATATAGTGAAGGACTTCCTGGTCAACGGTAAATTATTTATCTATTTATTTTAACAACAGGCTGGCTATAAGCCGGGAAACCGGAAATTATGAGGGAAATTTAATTGTGACAGTTTAAAATTTTTAAATAATACTTGTCATAAAATATGAGGGATATTTAAAAAATTTCAAATTTTTAAGTGATTTTCTATAGACTGTAACTTAAAGGAAAATGGTCGTAAAGTAAAAGACCACTTCATGTACTTGTATGTCTATATTTATTAAATATAGGCATACAAATATATGAGTGATCGAGTACTAGTTCCCTGATCGGTAACTGGGTCTTTTACTTGCCAACAAAAGCAAAAAAGCAAATTGTAGCTTCAAGTTTCTAGTTTTCAGATCTGCTCTTAATATTATAATAATTATTTATTTTATTTAAAACATTTAATTACTTGAATTTAGGTATTATGGAGGCAATGAATTCATTGATCAAATTGAATTGCTGGCACAAAAACGCGCTCTCGAAGCATTTAATCTAGACCCCGAGAAATGGGGTTGCAATGTTCAGCCTTACTCTGGTAGTCCTGCTAATTTCGCTGTTTACACCGGATTAATTGAACCCCATGGCAGAATAATGGGTCTTGATCTCCCAGACGGTGGTCATCTTACCCACGGTAAGTATTTTAATTTTCATTTTTTCATTCCAAGTTTTATTTACAATTTATTCCTTCAGGATTTTTTACTGCAACTAAAAAAATATCCGCCACGTCAATCTTCTTCGAGTCGATGCCTTACAAAGTGGATCCATCAACAGGATTAATAAACTACGATAAGCTAGCGGAGGAAGCTAAGCTTTTTAAACCTAAAATAATAATTGCCGGGGTGTCGTGCTACAGCCGTTGTTTAGATTACAAAAAATTCCGCGAGATTGCTGATGAAAACGGCGCCTATTTGTTCAGCGACATGGCTCACATTTCTGGTCTAGTTGCAGCTGGAGTGATACCAAGTCCTTTTGAGTACAGCGACGTCGTCTCGACGACGACCCACAAGACACTCCGAGGTCCACGTGCTGGTGTTATATTTTTCCGCAAGGGTGTAAGAAGCGTCGGTAAAAATGGCGAGAAGACGATGTATGACTTTGAGAGTAGAATAAATCAAGCCGTGTTCCCAGGATTGCAGGGTGGTCCGCATAATCATGCAATCGCTGCCATTGCGACGGCTATGAAACAGGCGCAGACTCCAGAATTCATCAGCTATCAAAAGCAAGTTGTTGCTAATGCACAGGAATTATGCAAAAGTCTCAAATCTCTGGGATATAAAATAAGTACTGATGGTACTGATGTCCATTTGCTGCTTGTCGATCTACGAAACACGGGAGTAACTGGATCTAAAGCTGAACGTATTTTAGAAGACATATCCATTGCTTGCAATAAAAACACTGTTCCTGGTGACAAGAGTGCTTTGAATCCGAGTGGAATAAGATTGGGTACACCAGCACTCACCACTCGTGGATTCAAACAAGAAAATTTCAAAGCCGTCGCTGAATTTATTCATCGTGGGCTGGAATTATCCAAAGCTGTGACAGCTAAATCAGGACCCAAGCTCGTTGATTTTAAATCAGTATTGGATAATGACTCGGAAATAAAGGCCAAGGTTGCGGCTCTTCGTCACGAAGTTGAGGAATACGCGAGCAAATTTCCCCTGCCGGGATTGGACGAGTACTAAAATAATTACTTTTAAAAAACATTTGTATTTTTAAATTTATTTCGCTCATCATTCCCATTTGTTGCTTTCATATACATACGATTTTTTAAAAATATCATAAATAATTTTGATAATGTTTCTATTTTTGTACATAGAAATAATAAATTTTCAATAATTAAATAAAAAGTTTGGTTTTTATATCAGGAAACAAAATAAATTCTCATTTATTTTTTTTAAAAGTTAAAATTTAAAATTATTGCATTCAAAATTAAATACAAATTATCAAATAATAACCAGTTATATTATATACATTTATAATATATAAAGAAAAAAATTAATTAAATATCTCGTTCTTACATAAGGAAGATTTTATTAAATCTGATACTCCTATTTTATTTTTGTGTACTTACATATTTTTTTTTTAAATATATGTGATAGATAGAAAAATTTTATTTTCCCTAAATTTAAACAAATATTTTTTTCGCGGCTAAATTACAAAAAAAAAATTTTTATCATCATCTTCACTGTTGATTTTTTTTTTAACTAATAAGTATTTACGTTAACTGATATATGTAATTACAAGTTACTAAATCCACATATTTATTTGTACATTGCATTAATCCTCCACGACTCATGATCTAAGTCTTTAAATAATAATTACCAATAGAAAAAAAAAAAAAATACATCCAAGTCAACTCTTACTTTCATAAATAAAGTTTACGCTTAAATCAAAACAGTCTGTAACAAACGTAGAAGAGGAAAAAGAGTTAATTAATTTAATATAAGAAAAAAAATATTAATGAATTAATTAATTAAATTAGTAATTATCAATAGCACCCGAGAATTATCTTACTCTCGGTCAGACCAGCAGGATATAATCCTTTATTACTTTTAAAATTTTTATTTTTTGTGTCTATGCATTAAAACAAAGTGCACGTTATCATAAATAACTCATATGAGTTTATAAATTTTTGTTTATACAAACCAAGTATAATATATCGCATTACTAATTCCTCAAGGACATATATTTATATATATATAAATCGTTCTGTAGATTTATTTTGAAGCCAAAAAAATGAAAACCAAAAAGACGTTCAATTTAAATTACACATGATACTGAAGTTAGCCGACGTCTAATAACTTTTGAATTTTTTTTTAAAACAATAAATAAATAAAAAAAAATATTTGAAAAAATTGCACGTGTAGTTTTTTTAATTTTCTAAGTGTGCATTTTTTTAAAAATTGATTTGTGGAAAAAATTATGCGTCCTTTTAACTTTCAAAATTTTTGGCTTTAAAATAAATCTACAAAACGATTGATAAAAAAAATAAGCCCTTGGCTTTAGAGTTTCCTAAAGCCAAAAGGGCATACAAAAATATGACTTTTTGGAATTAGTAACACGATATTTATGTTTATGATTAAGTTGTTAATCAACTATATTACACTGTCGCTGATGGGAGAATCAGTCAAGCTCTTGTATGGCGTGTGATGTCGAGGCATTATTGCTAGCTTGCCTTGAAGTCTGTTCCTCGGCATCTGACTCATCATCCTCAAGCCCATTAAAAAGCGACTGAAGAATGCTGCCAAACAGTCCCTGTCGTCGTGGACGTGGTGCAGGAACGTCGAAAAATAACTGGGCTATTTTATCGAGGTATGTACGGTAACTAGGATCTCTATTTAAACTCAACTGATATTGTTCACACAAGACCGTAAATCCTGCGAGTGATGAGCTACAAAATATAAATCTTGTTACTCTGAGTGTTCATTTGACAGCAATAAATTGTCAAGTATAATAGTAATTATTTCTTACAGTTGAATGGTTTTGAGAAGAAAAAATAAAAAGTTTAATAGAGGTAACAGATATGGAGGCTCGCTATTTATTTTAGGGTGTTGCGACGTGTAAGAATCAAAGGCCTCTTGTGCTGTTGCCGCATTGTGTAGACATAGATATCTAAAAAAAATATATATACATTCATATTAATACAAAAGACTGTTTCATTCTTCCAAGAGCGCGAACAATGAGTACGAAAAAATTTGACACGATGGCCAGGGTAAAGTTTACTAATTTTAAACAGGAGATACTGATATCTGTTAATTATGCTCTTCCTTAACCATCATGTTATACTCAGCAGGTGATTATTATCATCACTACTATTACTATTATTAGATTAGTCATGTTTAAAATGAAACCCGATAGTATAAAAATAAAATAATATTTCAAACTTAGTGATGACGAAGCATTAATAATTAATATTGTCTAATAGAGTGTATGGATAAAATAACTCACTGCAGAACAACTTGAGCGATAAAAAGATCAACTTCATTGGAGTAACCACGTTGCTGATGCAATTCTACAAGCATCGCTGCACAACCTGCGCCATCATCACTGTATACAAAGTGCTGTCTCGCCATTGTATAATTTTTTTCTATCAAATAAACAAATGATAATTTACAAACTGATAAGTGCAGTAATAAATATAATAAATACCTTGCCAAAAAACTTGAGCTATCATTTTATGTAAGTCAGGGTGTCCCCACTTACAATTAGTGTGTTTTAAACTCCATCTAAGTGCATTATGAAGAAATGATTCTCTTTCAGGTGTACCTGGTTTCATAATACTGAATAAATTTGTTATTTTTTCAAAATATATTCCTGGCTCTGGTGTTTCTGATCTATTTAATACGTCAACAAATAATATTCCCAAATCAGCACCACTTGCATGCTAATAATTAAATTATATTTATAATTATTATCAATGTTTAATTAATTAATGTATGCAATTATAATTTAAATAAATACCTGATCACGTTGGAGTAAAAGAATGGCACCATTGTAAAGTAATTCCAATAGATCTGTGTACTTTTTTTTAGCAAGATACCTGTAAAAAAGGTTACTATTGATTATTTATTAATATCCAGACATAATTAATTAGAAGACAATTAACAATTGGATTTTCTTTTCACCAACAAAAATCAATTACAAAAAATATGAGTGTAAATGTAGCAGACATCAGACGAATTTAAAATTTTAAATAAATAGAGCAAATAATTAATAAAATAAAATTCAAAAAAAATGCGCATTTGAAAAATTTAAAAATTAATAAGTGCATTTTTTATAAATATTTTTTTTAAATTGTGTTTACTCTATTTATTTATACTTTTAAATTTGTCTGATGTCTGCTACATTCACACTTGTAAAAAAAGACTAAAAATATGGACATGTAGAAAATTTAAAATTTTGTAGCTGCAACTTTTTTGAATTTATCGTTTCTAAAAAATCAAAAAATTATCAAACCTCGGCTAACTTAAGTATGATGTTTTGATAAATTATCAACATATTTACTTACCTAAAATAAAGTGTTCTGTACATTTGATGGGCTTCATAATAATTACCAGAGTTAACAGAAGCCTCTAATTTTCCTAAAACCCTTTGGATTCCTTGATTAGATCTTGAGGCCATATTTTTGAAAAATATCTGTAAATGAAATCTAATACGTGCGATAGTTTTCTATGTCACGATTGATGTCCTTGGTAACGTTTCTTGAATGTTCTCCGATTATTCCTTTTTAAGATGTGCTTATGCTTCATCAATTTTCATACACTAATTTTTTTACATTTACAAATACTAATGGAATAATAATTTTGATGATAATAATAATAATAATATATACGTATGCATGTATTGTATGACCACGAAAATTTTATTACCACGCGCGATTTATCTACAATGTTTAATTGATAATGACCAAAATATTTATTTCGAAATATTATCACTCAATGGCAGGCAGCGCGTGTCAATATTTTTTTTTTTTATATTTATTACTTATTTTTTTTTATACGACATTGGAAGTGACATGCAGCGCTGATCGCTGATGAGGAATACGTCATGTCATCGTCAGAGTCCAGGTTCAGTTTCCAGAGTATCCGGTACTGAGTCTGGTTATTTATTTATATAAATTATTGTGCCACTAAGAGAGTGCGCAATTTATCGGTAGCTTTTGTTGTCATCGTTTGTTAATTATTTAACTAGGTAATTAATTAATCAAGTTTATATAAAATAATTTTCAAAAAATGGCTGTTATTCGCGATGATTTATTGAAAGAATTTGGATTCTGGAGTGCGGTTCTTGTTTTAAAAATACTGATGATGGCTGTTCTTACTGCACGTCAACGATTTTCTAAAAAGGTACAGAAAGTAATAATAATAATTATTATTAAATATAAATTATTTTCCTTGAATATTTATATGATATTAGAAGTAACCGTATAATAATTTTTGAATTTTTTTTAGAAACAATATATTATAAAAAAAAAATATTTAAATAAATTGCAGCTATAGCTTTTTGAATTTTATAAATGTGCATATTTTTAGTTTTTCTTTTTTTAAATTAAATCGTTGAAAAAAAAATTAAAAAATTGTTAATTGTCTGCTAACTTCAAGATCATTTATTGATATTTTTCATCTTGATAAGATCCAAAATATATAAATATCCAAGTTTATCACGGGTATTAAAGACAATTAATTGATTAATTTATACAACTATTCATTTTTCCGATTAATCGCCCATAATATTTAAATAATATATTTATTTATTTTCCTAAACTTTCAGGCGTTTGCTAATGCAGAAGATCTTCCAGACAAATCAGCAAAAATATCTACTGCTGATCCCGATGTTGAACGAGTACGTCGGGCACATTTGAACGACCTGGAGAATATTCTTCCTTGGTTCGTTATCACACTAGTTTGGCTGTCAACTGGACCCTCACATTTCCTCGCCATGGTTCTTATCAGAACCTTCACTATCTCCAGAATTATTCATACCATAGCCTACGCTATCTTTGCTGCCCAACCATACAGAGCGATTGCATGGTTTGTTGGCTACGGCATCACTATTTATCAAACCATCTCCGCAATGATTTATTACTTTTAAATTTTTACATTTTATTGGTCTACATTGAGCAGAAAAATAAATTTTAGTGATCAGCAATAATATTAATTCTTAAATAAAATAATATTCTATTAACTTATTTTTTTGCTTAAGGTAGCAGCTATTTTTTTTCAATCAAAGAGAACATATATATATATATAGATTACAAATTTATAAATGTTGATTCATTATTAAAATATATTAAAGTTATATTAAATCGTAATTCCAATCAAATTTATATTTTTAGATAAAGTCAATATTTTTATACACTTAAAAAATATTGATTAATTTTTATACTTAGTAATGTAAACATCTAATAATATCTTGCGATAAAATAAAAATGATAAAGAAATATTGTTTTCGTTTATTATTATCAATTAATTAATAATCAGTCTAATAAACTTTTTTTCAAACAATTGAAATATTATTTTCACAAAAGTTTATTGAGAAAAAAACTGATTTGATTTCAAGGATATCAAGAAACCTGTCCTTCATTAAAATATAATATTTTAATAGTTGAGTACAAAGTTCGAGAGTTGTAAAAAATTTACACTCTTAATTATTTTATCGAGATGAAATTACCTGGTAGATGTTAAGTATATAAAAAATGATATAACTAGCTTGCGGTTATAAAAGAATAAATTGACTGGTTATTATTATTATTCGTCACATGCATGATGTATTTTGCTCGTCATTGAAATGCTGTAGTATAAACAATTTTAAATCAGTCATCTTCAAACGTCCGTCGCAATAACTTTGACTGTTAGTCTATACAGTCGATATTTAAATTTATTATTACGAAAGAAAAGTACAAAATGGAGTACGGTGCCATTGAAGTCTTAACAATAATCGCAGGAGTTATTTTTGCGTTCTATTATTGGGCAACTTCAAGGTATGGTCATTGGAAACGTTTGGGAATCCCTGGACCAGAACCATCACTGCTGGTTGGTAACATGGGTCGATTTTATTTTGGAAACGTATCTTTTGCTGAAAGACATCAGGAATTGTATAATGAGTGGAAACAAGAGCCATTTTTCGGGACCTTCAATGCACGACTGCCGATTCTCATGCTAACGGATCCAGAGTTAATACGTCATGTCTTGATAAAAGACTTCCATGTCTTCCCTGGCCGTGGCATCAGTATCAATGACAATGACCCATTGGCGCATCATCTTTTCAATATTGACGGGCACAAGTGGAAGGTACTCCGGTCTAAATTAACACCGGCATTCACCACAGGAAAACTTAAACTCATGATTGATTTGATGATCGATTGTGCGGATCACTTTGAAAAATATCTTCATGACCAGATTGGCAGCGGCAAAGTGCTCGAGTGTCGTGACCTGGCCGCTAAATTTACGACGGACGTTATCGGCTCGTGTGCATTCGGTATCAATATGAATGCAATTGGCCAAGAGGACAGTGAGTTCCGGGTGATAGGAAGGAAAATATTTGAACCGACTCTTGCAAATATGATTAAGCAGCTGCTTAGTGTCTTGTCGCCTAGATTATTTAAGATTCTGGGCTTGCAAATAATGTCCGAGGCCCATTCTAATTTTTTTATCAACTCCATCAAGGAGACTATGGAATTTCGAGAACGAGAAAAAGTTATCCGTCATGATCTTGTTGATATACTGAGGGATATTAAAAAAAATCAGCATGACATTGATTTCGGTAAAAAATTATTCATTTGCAAGTCTACTTGCTCACTAGTATTTAATATTAATAAATATGTATAGAGTTGACTGAAGCACTTCTTGCATCTCAGGCCTTCGTCTTCTTTGCCGCCGGATTTGAAACTTCATCGACGACAATTTCATTTGCTCTGTACGAGTTGGCGACTGTTCCAGAGACTCAAGAAAAATTGAGAGCTGAAATTCTTGAGACACTCAAAAAACACGATGGTAAATTGTCCTACGAAGTTATCAATGAAATGAAGTACCTTAATATGGTCATGCAAGGTCCGTATACATGATTTTTTAAATTATTAATTTAGTTTACTACTGATAATTATATTTAATTGTTTTTATTAATTTATAGAAACACTGAGAAAAAATCCACCAGCGGTTTTACTAAAAAGAAAGTCTGAGCAACCTTACAAATTACCTGGAAGTAATACAACTTTGCCAGCAGGTACAATAGTATATATACCAGTATACAGTATTCATCATGACGAGCAGTATTATCCGAACCCAGAAGTATTTGATCCTGAACGATTCGAAGACGAAAGGAAACATTCAATGGTTCACTTGCCATTTGGCGATGGACCGAAAAATTGTATTGGCGCAAGATTTGCTATTTATCAATCCAAACTAGGACTTATTTCTGTTCTCAAACACTTCAAAGTCTCGCCATCAGAGTCGACTCAAGTTCCTTACAAGATTGACAAAGTCGGTATTATTTTATCAGTCGATGGCGGGATAAATCTCAAGTTCGAACCTCTCAATTAATTACTACACGTTAGTTTATTTGATAAATTCTATTGGCTAATTTTTTATCAATGCATTGACTTCAATGTCTATGTAAATTTAATTACTTTATAAAAATAAAACAAGAGAATCTTATACCTGCCATATTAAATAATTGATTTTTTCAAATTTATGTAAATTTTGATATATTTAATAGCAAAATAATTGATTTAATTTATGAGCAAAGTATACATTTTTTTCATATGTTAAATTAATGACTATTTAATTGTAATCTTAATGCTTAGTCATGTACATAATGCGTGTCATGTTCAATTATCATAATCTTTTTAAATGTATACAGAAAAAAATGATTTCTTAACACAAAAAATTTTTGTGTAAGAATTTAAAAAACTGATCCATTTTCCAATCAATAAATTGATAAAGATCAATTGATTGAATTTTAGTGATCAGTAGTTTCGATAATTCTCGTTATCATCACCAGGTTATTAAACTCAATAATTATTAAGTACAATTATATATACACAGGAATTAAAAGTTCGTAATCTAACGATAATGCCAGAATGGTATCAAGGTAAAAAAAAGAAATTTCTTAGAAAAATTTATATATTGATATCAATATAAATTTATACAATATATTAAGTTGTATTTTTTAATCGTAGCAATTACCGATACGCGAAATAATTACGAGAAAAAATAGAAGGACAAGTTAATTATATTATCACGTTGATGATTGATGATTATTATTCGTGGAATATGCAGTAAGTTCTGCAAGTCACTTAGTAAATATACGTTGTATGTTTTGCTTCTAACTGATATGATAAATGACTGCAGACAAATCATTCTTATACTTGAGTGGTGATAAGCAGGACTCAAATAATATTTGTAACGAGTGTGTGTTTTGTGGACTGAAATTTACTTGATCCATCGAGCAAGATGATGGAGTACGGAATGCAAGAAATTCTAGTGATAATCGCAGTTATAGTGATTGCCATTTATTATTGGTCTACTTCTACATACAATCATTGGAAATCTTCAGGAGTTCCGGGCCCAAAACCAGCCCCACTGGTGGGAAACATGGGTCCGTTTTTCTTCGGGAAAAAGTCAATAGCCGAAACACAAGAAGACATGTATAGAACATTCAGAGATGAGCCATATTTTGGTTTTTACAATGCGCGGGTACCAGTTCTGATGGTAACAGATCCTGATTTTATCCGTCAGATCTTAATAAAAGACTTCCATGTCTTTCCTGGTCGTGGGTTTAACATCCGGGACGACGAGCCTCTGGTACATCATCTTTTTAATATTGACGGACACAAATGGAAGGTAATGAGAGCTAAATTAACTCCAGTATTTACTACGGGAAAACTAAAACACATGATTGACTTGATGATCGAGTGTGCAGATCACTTTGAAAAGTATCTTCAGAATCAAGTAGGCAAAGGTCAAGTCATCGAGTGTCGTGAAGTAGCTGCTAAATTTACTACGGATGTTATTGGCTCTTGTGCATTTGGTATCAACATGAATGCACTTGACAGAGAAGACAGTCAGTTCAGGATAATAGGAAGGAAAATGTTTGAACCGTCTGTATTTAGTATAATTAAGCGATTGCTGAGGGATTTGGCACCGAAAGTTTTTAAGCTGCTTGGTCTTACATTGGTCCCTAAAGCACACACTGATTTTTTCATTGACTCTATACGAGAGACGATGGAGTTTCGGGAGAAAGAAAATTTTGTTCGTCATGATCTGGTTGATCTCTTGAGAGACATTAAAAAAAATCAGCATGATATTGACTTCGGTAATTATGAATTTATTAATAACTGATAAACATTTGTTCTTTATCATAAATACTAATTATATTTTTTATAATTGCATTTAAGATGTGACTGAAAATCTCTTGGCATCTCAGGCCTTCGTCTTCTTTGCCGCTGGATTTGAAACTTCATCGACGACAATTTCATTTGCTCTGTACGAGTTGGCCACTGTACCAGAGACTCAAGATAAATTAAGAGCTGAAATTCTTGACACACTCAAAAAACATAATGGTAAATTGTCGTACGAAATTATCAATGAAATGAAGTACCTTAACATGGTCATGCAAGGTTAGTATATTCATATACATCCATATTAAGGGTGTGTGAATCGAATTGAATAATTCGAATTCTCGATATCTTTCTACTAAAATAGAATATTGATTTGTATTTATGTTTTTAAACTTATTTTAATTTAAACTTTTTAGAAACATTGAGAAAAGATTCGCCGGCATTTTTGTTAAGAAGAAAATCTGTTGAGCCGTACAAAATACCCGGAAGTAATGTAACGTTGCCAGCAGGTACGCTGGTTCAGATTCCAGTCTACAGTATTCATCATGACGAGCGATATTATCCAAACCCCGAAGTTTTTGACCCTGAAAGATTTGATGAAAACGAAAAAAGACATCCCATGGTTCATCTACCATTCGGAGACGGCCCTAAAAATTGTATTGGCCTCAGATTCGCCGTCTATCAATCGAAATTAGGTCTTATTTCAGTTCTCAAAAACTTCAAAGTCTCGCCATCAAAATCAACTCAAGTTCCCTACAAAATTGATAAAACAGCTATAATTTTATCAGCAGCTGGCGGAATAAATCTTAAATTTGAACCGCTTAATTAATTTATATTGAAACTATTTTATAAATATTTTCATTTATTAATTTTATATACAGAGCTAGTATACAAAAGGTTTGATTACTAAATTTTATACTCGTAGATTAAAAAATATTGTATGTTAAAAATATATAAGTAAAGTAAATATCCAAATTGAGAAAAAAATTATTTCATATCAACATTGACAATAATGAGAAAAATACACAACGTAAGTTGAAGGACAAAGAAGTTTTAATAGCTGGTACTAGTATTTACGTAATATTTAGTTTGATGACGTAATCTCAGTCAGAAGCTGATATAATACGTAAACATTTGCATTTCATGCATGAAATATATATGTATATATTTCCTAACAGTTTTGTCGACGCCTCCGCTCTTTTAAGTCGCAAATTAACGGCTGAATTCAGTTAATGTTTGTTTATAAATATTTAATATAAATTAATAATTCTAATTATGAAATTAAAATACGGAGCTCACTCATGATTTAACGATAATGTAAGAATGGTAGCGAGGTAATAAATTTTTCACAGATATTTCTATAATAATACTAATATTACGTTGTATTTTTTAATCGCAGCAGTTGCTGATACGCGAAATAACTACGAGAAAAAATGGGATGTCATGTAATTTATATTATCACGTTGATGATTGATAATTAATATTCGTGGAATATGCAGTAAGTTCTGCAAGTCACTTAGTAAATACGCGCTGTATGATTTGATTCTAACTGATATGATAAATGACTTAAGACAATGCATTCTAATACTCTCATAGTGATAAGCAGAACGTAAATAATCTTTGTAACGAGTGTGTGTTTTATGGACTGAAATTTACTTGATCCATCGAGCAAGATGATGGAGTACGGAATGCAAGAAATTTTAGTGATAATCGCAGTTATAGTGATTGCTATTTATTATTGGTCTACTTCTACGTACAATCATTGGAAATCTTTGGGAGTCCCGGGCCCAAAACCAGCCCCACTGGTGGGAAACACCGGTCCGTTTTTTTTCCGAAAAAAGTCAATGGCTGAAACAGTATATGACTTGTATAGAGCATGTAGAGATGAACCATACTTTGGTTTTTACAACGCACGGATGCCAGTTCTGATGGTAACGGATCCTGATTTTATCCGTCATGTCTTAATAAAAGACTTCCATGTCTTCCCTGGTCGTGGGTTTAGCTTCAAGAATGATGAGCCTCTGGTACATCATCTTTTTAATATTGACGGACACAAATGGAAGGTAATGAGAGCTAAATTAACTCCAGTATTTACTACGGGAAAACTAAAACATATGGTTGACTTAATGATCGAGTGTGCAGATCACTTTGAAAAGTATCTTCAGAATCAAGTTGGCAAAGGTAAAGTCATCGAGTGTCGTGAAGTAGCTGCTAAATTTACTACGGATGTTATTGGGTCTTGTGCATTTGGTATCAACATGAATGCACTTGACAGAGAAGACAGTCAGTTCAGGATCATAGGTAGAAAATTGTTTGAACCGACTGCATTTAATGCAATTTAGCGGATGCTGAGGATTTTTGCACCCAGAGTTTTTAAGTTGCTAGGCCTTACATTGGTCCCTAAAGCGCACACTGATTTTTTCATTGACTCTCTACGAGAGACGATGGAATTTCGGGAGAAAGAAAATTTTGTCCGTCATGATCTGGTTGATCTCTTGAGAGACATTAAAAAAAATCAGCATGATATTGACTTCGGTAATTATGAATTTATTAATAACTGATACACGTTTGTTCTTTATCATAAATACTAATTATATTTTTTATAATTGCATTTAAGAGGTGACTGAAAATCTCTTGGCATCTCAAGCCTTCGTCTTCTTTATCGCCGGATTCGAAACTTCATCGACGACAATTTCATTTGCGTTGTACGAGCTGGCGACTGTTCCAGAGACTCAAGAAAAATTGAGAGCTGAAATTCTTGAGACACTTAAAAAACACGATGGTAAATTGTCGTACGAAATTATCAATGAAATGAAGTACCTCAACATGGTCATGCAAGGTTAGTATATTTATATATCTTCTTACTAAAATAAAATATTTAGTTGTATTTAATTTTTTTTAAACTTATGTCAATTGAATTTTTTAGAAACATTGAGAAAAAATACACCGGTGTTTTCATTAGTTAGAAAATCTGCTGAGCCGTACAAAATACCCGGAAGTAATGTAACGTTGCCAGCAGGTACGTTGGTTCAGATTCCAGCCTACAGTATCCATCATGACGAGCGATATTATCCAAACCCCGAAGTTTTCGACCCTGAAAGATTCGATGAAAACGAAAAAAGACATCCCATGGTTTATCTACCATTCGGAGACGGCCCTAAAAATTGTATTGGCCTCAGATTCGCTGCCTATCAATCCAAACTAGGACTCATTTCAGTTATCAAAAACTTTAAAGTCTCGCCATCAAAATCAACTCAAGTTCCTTACAAGATTGACAAAGCAACTGTAGTTTTAGCAGCAGCCGGTGGAGTAAATCTCAAATTTGAACCGCTTAATTAATTTACATTGAATCTATTTTATGAATATTCTCATTTATTAATTGTATAACATAAAAATTGTTTGTATAATTATACAGGGCTAGTATACAAAAAGTTTGATTATTAAATTATATCAACATAATCAAAATTTGAACATAACAGTATTAAAGTTCTAAACAAAATATAATGAATTTTGTATTAAATTCTATACTAGTATAAAAATGTATGTAAAAAATATATAAGTAAAATAGTTAATAAGCTTAATAATTTACGCCAACTCATTGAAGAATAATAAAAAAGGTTATTAAAATTGTTAATACAGTAATTGAATTCATACCACGTGGTCTTACATTGCGTAATTATTTGTGATTCATCGAGTAAACATCGTGTACTTTTCTCTATAAATATTGTAGATAATTCTGTATCAGTTGTTATCACGTCTCAGCTCTTATAAGTCGTACCGCTTAAATTATTACCGACAGTAAACTGTTGACTGTGACCAAATAAATTAATTATAATAAAAAATGGAATTTGGAGCTCAAGAAATCTTAGTAATTATCGCAGGAATATTACTTGCTTTTTATTATTGGTCGACGTCAACTTACAGTCACTGGAAACGTTTGGGAGTTCCCGGACCGAAACCAACACCTTTAGTTGGAAATTTGGGGCCGTTTTTTTTTGGAAAAATTTCTGTAAATGAACTATTGGATGAATTATATAATAAGTGGAAGCATGAACCATTTTTTGGAATCTACAATGCGCGGACTCCCGCTTTGATGATCACGGACCCCGACTTGGTGCGAAATATTTTGATAAAAGACTTCAATATCTTTCCTGGTCGTGGGATTCACGTCAATAAAGAAGATCCTCTTGCAGAACATCTAGTCAGCATTGACGGTCACAAATGGAAAGTACTGCGAACTAAATTGACACCGATATTTACTACAGGAAAATTAAAACTCATGGTTGATTTAATGCTCGAGTGTGTCCAACATTTTGAAAAATATCTTAAGAATCATGTCGGCATTGGTGGAGTAGTTGACTGCCGTGAAGTAGCAGCTAAATTTACTACGGATGTTATTGGCTCTTGTGCATTTGGTATCAACATGAATGCTCTTGACAGAGAAGATAGTCAGTTCAGGATAATAGGAAGGAAAATGTTCGAGACATCTTATTACAAAATGTTAAAGCGATTGATCCGCGAGTTCGCACCTAGATTTTCAAAACTTATCGGGATCACAGGAATGCCAAAAACTTCCGCGGACTTCTTTATAAACACCATTCGAGAGACGATGGAATTTCGGGAGAGCAAAAACTTTGTTCGACATGATCTAGTTGATATCTTGAGGGATATAAAGAAAAATCAACAGGAAATCGATTTTGGTAAGAAGATTTTCGTTAATAAATTATTTCTTTATTTACAATATGAACTAAATTTGTTTAATAATTTATTTGAAGAGATAACTGAGAATCTTCTGGCAGCCCAGGCGATGGTATTTTTTGCTGCGGGATTTGAAACTTCTTCAACAACTATTTCATTTGCTCTGTATGAGCTCGCAATAGCTCCTGAGGTTCAAGAAAAATTAAGAACTGAAATTCTTGAGACTCTTAAACGACACAATGGTCAATTGTCTTACGATATCGTCAATGAAATGAAGTATCTCCATATGGTAATACAAGGTTTGTATTAATTTACCAATAATTATCATATTTTACTAATTCCTGATTACTAAGCGCTTTATTTACCATTTTTAGAAACGTTGAGAAAAGATTCACCTGCAGGTTTATTGAGAAGAAAATCAATACAATCGTATAAATTACCTGGTACCAATATAACTTTGCCAGCAGGTACGATAGTACAGATTCCAATATATAGTTTTCATCACGACGACCGATATTATCCAAGTCCTGAGACTTTTGATCCAGAGAGATTCAACGAAAATGAAAAAAGACATCCAATGGTACATTTACCTTTTGGCGATGGCCCAAAGAATTGCATTGGCGCAAGATTCGCAATTTATCAATCGAAATTAGGTCTTATTTCAGTTCTCAAAAACTTCAAAGTCTCACCATCAAAATCTACTCAAGTTCCGTACAAAATTGACATCACAGCGATCGTTCTTGCAGCTGATGGCGGAACACATCTTCAGTTCGATCCTCTCAATTAACAGCAACTTTGAAAAATTACAAACTATCTCTAGAAAAATTTACTGTCGTTTTGATAATTTTTTCCCACCTTGATTTTTATAATTACTAATTATACTTAAGAGTTTTATAATGTCTTCATTAACATATAATTATGTCAGTCATAATAAAAATGGTTTGTAAATATTTTATAAATTTAACTGGATAATTTAATTGCATGTTAATTTTTTTGCGCGCGCTTACGTACGTCGGTGGGAAAAAATGAATAATTAAATCTTGATAGTCATGTTCGTAAGAAATTATCGTTATCACTGAATTGCAAATATCAAGTGATGACTTGTAATTATTTTACTAATTTATTAGGCATGAAAATTTATATTTTATTTGTAAATAAAATAAAAAGCTGTCATATATATCAACAATATATAGATATACCAGCAATAATTATTTAATCCCGGATTAAAAATAAACAGTTTGAAAAACTGACTTAAGAGTTTTGGAAAGTGAAAAATAATTACAATAATTTATACTATATATATTACGTAATCTTATCTGTAATTTTATTTTTGCTAGTCATCAAGTCTACATGCGCGCTCGGGCTTGACACAGATGATACCAATTTAATATCAGTGACATTGATATCTCCGTTATTGCGCGTCGCATTACTTGAGTATCGAGAGTAGTGAGAGTGTGATCGCAATTCAAAAAATAAAAAATGGAAGACCGTAGTCTGCAAGAAATATTGATAATTTTTGCTGGAGCTCTACTTGTTTTTTATTACTGGTCAACTTCAACTTACAGTCACTGGAAGCGCTTGGGAATTCCAGGACCAAAACCCGCGCCACTGGTCGGAAACATGGGCCCGTTTTTTTTTGGTAAAAAATCTATAAATGAGTTGATAAATGAACTGTACGAAAAGTGGAAAAAAGAAAAATTCTTTGGAATTTACAATGCGCGATCGCCAGTTCTCATGATCACTGATCCTGAGTTAGTACGTCATGTTTTGATAAAAGACTTTAACGTTTTTCCTGGACGCGGGACCAAGGTTAATGATGACGACCCTTTAGGACAGCATTTGGTCAGCCTGGAAGGTCATAAGTGGAAAGTTATGAGGGCTAAATTAACACCAATATTTACTACGGGTAAACTGAAGCTTATGGTTGACTTGATGATCGAGTGCGCGGATCACTTTGAAAAGTATCTTCAGAATCAGATTGGCAAAGGTAAAGTACTCGAGTGCCGTGAGATAACAGCTAAATTTACTACAGATGTCATTGGCTCTTGCGCATTCGGTATAAATATGAATGCACTTGAAAATGAAGACAGTGCATTTAGAATAGTAGGAAGAAAAATATTTGAATCGTCTGTTTATAATATGATTAGGCGATTGCTGTTTGATTTCTCGCCTAGACTATTGAAGCTTCTCAACCTCATAAAGTCACGGAAAAATCACACTGATTTCTTCGTAAATTCTATCCGGGAGACGATGGAATTTCGTGAAAAAGAAAAAATTGTTCGTCATGATTTAGTTGACCTCTTGATGGACATAAAAAAAAATCAACATTCAATCGATTTTGGCAAGAAATTATTTATCTTTGTCATCATACTCACAAATAATTAATGCTAATTAATTAATTAATAATTTTTTAGAAGTAACCGAAGGACTTTTGACATCTCAAGCTTTTGTTTTCTTTCTCGCTGGCTTCGAAACTTCTTCAACTACAATTTCTTTTGCTCTGTATGAGCTGGCAACGTCACCTGACATTCAAAAAAAATTGCGAACTGAAATCATTGAAACACTAAAACAACATGACGGTCAGTTATCATACGAAGTTATCAATGAGATGAAATATCTACATATTGTAGTGCAAGGTACATTATCACAAATATTAATTAGTCATATTTCCAATTACTCTTACATATTATTATTATTTTATAATGATTTAAATTTTAGAGACACTGAGAAAAAACCCACCAGTTTCTGTGTTGAGAAGAAAATCAGTACAGCCTTACAAATTACCTGGAAGTAACATAATTTTGCCTGCTGGTACATCAGTACAGATTCCAGTGTACAGTTTACATTACGATGAACAGTACTATCCAAAACCGTCAGTTTTTGACCCAGAAAGATTTAATAAAAACGAAACGAAACCTCCCCAAATTTATTTGCCATTCGGGGACGGGCCCAAAAATTGCATCGGCGCAAGATTTGCTGCCTATCAGTCAAAATTAGGACTTGTGACAATTATAAGAAACTTCAATGTGACCCCTTCAAAGTCAACAAAAGTACCATACAAAATTGACAAGACCGCCATCATCTTATCAGCTGCCGGCGGAATAAATCTTAAATTTGAACCTCTTATTTAATTAAATTCAAATATTAATTATCAAACCCTGTATTATTATAAAATTATTTAAAAAAAAAAAGAAGTTCCACATCTACTCCGACCTGGAGTTAATTTCACTCCAGAGAAAATTAAATGAATAAAAAATCCTCTCCGGTTTTGATCCGCATTTACTCCAAAATTTTTACGCCGTATTTACTCACTAAATATATCAAATATTGTACATAATGTTGTCATTAAAAGTAAATCATGTCACATGAATAATTAAAATGCAAAGCATACACAGGTAAATTCTACCAAGAGTTCCAAGCAGGTCAAGCAATCATTTACCTTCAGGATTAACCCAGTACCCAAACCCTACTAGAACCCACTAGTGGGCTCATCATCAACTATGTTTATAGTATAACTATTTAAGCGGCTGCGCGTTTAAATCGAAGGTATATATGCATAGTTACCCTGACAACGTTGACGGAAAACCATTGAGCTTCAACGTAGGCGCGGGAATGTTTCAGACCTCGCGACGCGTTCGCGCAAGGTGCATGGTGCATAATTCTACCTTTAGTCTCACCTCGGATAATTTACCACTAGTGCCATTCAAGTAACAAATTTAAATAAAGCTATGACACTAATTTTTTTTCCCTCACACAAATCCACCAGCAATTGCTTCCGATGATGAGTGACATTAATGTGAAGTGATTAATCGGATTATAAATTAACGATGAGAACCTCAAAAATTTAGCACACTATTGTAGATGGACGTGTGCCAAGTTCGCCGTGTGTGGAGGCTGGTGAATCGATCGTTCGAGGCATCACTGCAGTTGCGGCTTTATTATTATTATTTTTTTAAAATCCGTTATCACTACAAATGAAACAAGACTCATTTATAAACTACATTACTAACTTAATAGGTAATTAATATATAAAATTAATACATTTAACATTTTTACACATAAATTTAACAAAGAACGATTACATTTTTCAAAAACTTTTGCCTTGATATATAGACTGGGTATGAGGAATGAGCTTTTGACATGCAGAAAAGTAATAAAAGTTTCCCGGATCACTTTTGCTAATCACGAGCATTTCTGTAAAAACAATTACACTTTTAAATTTCAAAGGCTGTTTCTTTTTTTTTTTTAGGCACCTTGTTGTCGAATCTATGCCACACCAATTTGGTTTTTTTTTGTATTAATAAATCTATTTGCCAATTTAAAATTATATGAACTTGTCTTGCTGGCTTAATATCCTTGATTAAATTCAATTGAATAACCCGATTGCGATCTTGCGACTAAAAAAATAATTTATATATATATACATATATATGAATCATTTGATATGTCCCCATGTCCTCGTGGGTTTTTTTTCGCCTTCAGTAAAGTTTTTTAAACTCCCTTATTGCGTCTGTCTCGAGGACGATGTGACTCGGGAGTTTTAGTGTCACGGTCGTATAAGGCGAACTTCGCAGTACATAAAAGTATATACGTCTTTACTCTGCTTTCACTTGCATTACATATATTAAAGTGGCTTCACTTATTTCATATGTAATTTTTTTTGCGCAGCCCTTTTGTTAAGACAACAAACAAAACAATCTATGACTTCATCTTATATATATATATATGAATTCAAATCTTAATAAAGACATATTTGCAAGTCGTCTTAAGTGATAATTTTTATTTCCGTTGGCGATGTTAGTACAAATGAATTCATTCATTAATCTTTACACTCTTCTTCCCACGTGTTGACTTATTTACTTGCGAGCTTGATAACTTACAAACAACTTCAATCAGACTAAAAATTATTGAATTTACAACTTGGACATCATATCATTCTGAAAAATTCGCAGGCAGAAATAAAAGTATTGCACAGAAAAATAAATTTTCCTAGGGCTAGAAAATATTTTCTCACCCTAACACAATTTTTGTTTTCAATGCGAAGTGTAACAATTTTTTTGGTCCTCAAGTTAAAATTTTTAGATAAAGATAAGATAAGAGAATCAGGTGGTAGAATTGTACTGTCGCATATCTTGGTTTGTAAACTATGCTATAGATTGTCGGAAACAACTAATAGTTTCTCGTAATACAGTAACAGCCTCTAAAAGTTTATTTCTTTAAAAACGATAATCAATATTGCAAATAATCGAGTCTCTTTGTTAAGAGAAACTCAATATGAAAACATTGGAACGTTAAATAAAGAAAAATAACAATAGTAAGAATATTGAATATTTATAAATATTTTTTAGCACATACATTTTTGTTACGTAAAATAAAAATTTAAATATTCATTTATATAACAGATTGTTAAAATATTTTTAGAATATTTAGCAAAAAATTTCTACACTGTAAAAAATTCAATGAGTAATTTTTTAAATTAAAAATACTTGATAATTTTTAAAGTTAAAATTAAATTATTTAATGCGGAGTATTTTTTTAAATTCCGGAACTCTGAGTAACGGAGTAAATTCGGAGTTAAATAAAATCCGAATTCACTCCCTACTTTTTACAGTGTAAAATAAATTAATAGATTAAAAGTTACGAGGTCAGATTTATTGATGAATCGGCAGCTGTAAATAATTGGCTTTCATTTCGAATTAAAAGGAGATTCAAGTTAACTTTAATCGTAAAAAGAGAAAAAGAAAGATGATAATGTGAGTGCTGCAAGATTGATGATTTTATGTATTAAATCGCACGTACTCGCGCTCAATTCCCATAAAACGACAATGATACTCTCAGGAGGTATATTACGTCGATACATCCCTTTTCGGTGGAATCGATCCACATCAAGGCAAACCAATAACTCTCGATCACTCCTTATTGCGTGAATCCTCTTGCAATACTTGGGTACTAAGTCTGAGTCTGCAATTTAACGACCACTCCCTGAAAATAAAAGAACAATAAAAAATATTAAGTATTAAATTTATGAGTTAATGAATAATTAATTAAAAGGTATTAATGTAATGGTTAAAATTTTAAAATAATATGAAAGGCATTTAAAATTGAAATAAATTGCACAAATTGTCAGTGTGTTAAATTATTTACGTGGGTTTGGCCCTTTAAAATGTCCGCCCACTTACTTTAATCACTTCCTCAAGTATTAAAGTCATGTTATCTTAGAAATCTCTATAATCATAAATAATTAATAATAAATCTCTATTTTTTTACCAATACATTTAAATATATTTTTAGATAATTAAAAAAAATAACTCCTCAAAATTAATGACACAAAGTACAAGACGTCCGACTATTTGTGTTATGAAAAAAAAAATTTTGAAAATAAACAGAAAGTCGACATGTATTTTTAAAATTTTTTTCTGAGTATTTTACTTTCTTAAAAAATTTTTTTTTTGTCTGCGACTTTTATCATTTAAATTTATGAATGTGAATGTAGATGACAATTGGAAATTTTTTAAATTTGAAAATAAATAAATAAAATTTAAGTAAAGTAAAAGTTATAAAATGCGTACCTGGATTAAAAAATTTGCGCGTGCATTTTTTAAAATTTGATTATTTTATTTATTTAAAATTTATAAATTTTCATATCCGCTGTATATATATGTACTATATGTGAATGCAATTGTCAATGTTTTCCTGGTACTGTAAATACAAAATACGACTGTGGATCGACTGTTTCAGGTTTGTATCGCCCACGAGACTTTGAACACTCACCAAATAAGGCAGAACTACGTGTAGGTTCTCCACCCACGCGATTAACTGAAACGATGACGCTTTCTTTTGACTCTAGAACCTGAGATTTTATTGAGAATAAACCAGAAACAATCTCTCAGCTAAGAAACTTTAAACAAATTCATAACTTTTTATTCCTATACCTTCAATTACTGACTAATTATACACTAGGCATAAAACATAAGTAATTAGTACTCAGTAATTATATTTTTTACATTAATTTTAATTCCACACGGAAATGTCAATAGTCTAATTAGACATAAATTGATAGATGTACGGAATAAATTATTTACTTTTAAATCATCACAAACGAATAAGAGTTTCTTGTCTTATATTGCACGTTGCGCAACGTCAACAAGACACGTACTACTTGTTTATATTGTTCGTCTAGTCGTGTATATTTTAACGAGTACAGAGCCTCAGTACTTAGTCTTCTCGTCACGACATTATATATAAATATATATGCATGCTTACATGAAAGAGACTATAGTTATTTTCGTGTCATGATTGCTGATGTCTATAATGATTGACAGACATTCAATATACCTGTTACCAAAAAAAATTAAATTAAAAAAATTTATACCTTCATGTCCACTGAATTGCGATGATCTACATTCGATATTACATAAGACTTTAATTGATTACTAATTAAAATTTAAAAAAAATATTAATTTAATTACTTGTCATTAAAGTGACAGCTTATAAAAATTTTTTAATTGATTAAATAATAATTTAAAAAAACATTAATTAGTTTATGTAAATTAATGCGGTTTTTTTTGACGTTTAAAATATCTTGGATTTTTGAAGGAATAAAATAAAAATTTCGTAAAAGTTTTATGAGTTCGAATGTGTGATGATATATTGGGTGTGTTTGTGAGCATGTGAGCTGGCAAATAGCCCGAGGACACAGATAATACCGCAACGTTTACGGCATTTTCGCATGTCAAATGTCTTTCAATGTTCCAATTTGATTTCTAAATTCAAAATAATGATTTAATTATTAAATATTCATTGAAATGTTAATATATATTATGATTAATTATTAATAACGTCTAGAATAATAGTGTTTGATATTGTCCTATCAAATATTATCTACATGACATTAAAATTATTGACTGACTTATCTTTATTGCTTGTTACAAATACCTAAATAATTTACACACTCGCACACGCGCAGTGTTTCTTAATTTTTATCAGTAGTTTATTTTATTTATTGTTTTTTTTTAAATTTAAAAAACCAATGGAATTAAAATTTTTAAGTCACATGAGAATACCGACTCACCCTGCATGTCCGCTTTTCCGTGACCTACTTAAACTCTTTTTCTTCTTACTCGTATACCGCGAAGCTGCTCCGAAATAGGAATGAACGGGACGAGAATGAAAGGAGTTCAAGTGAAAAAACAGCTAAATAAAATAAAATAAAAAATAATTGAATAATAAATAAATAAAAATAGTTTATTTAATAAAAAATAAACATACCGTGTTAGGCGAATCTCTTTATTTGTGTATTAAGTCATTACGTCATCGCTCAGTTTATAACTCCATAGTCTCATTGAACCGTATATCCCTACTTAACTCCAACACTAATGTCATTTCGTCATAATACCTTTATATTTTATTTATTAGTTTACTGCATTAATTTGGTTATCGCCATTCAAACTAATCCCATGAATTAAAACTATACCTCACTCGAGAAAGTATTTTCTAAAAACATTTTAAATAAATTTCTATAATTTATATTATTTCAATTGACATATAAATCTTATCACATAATGAGACTATAAATTAAAAAATTTTATCAATTAAAGCCAGTTATAAATATATATATTTTTTATCAATCATATACTTATATTTGTTATTACTCCGCTTGGATTTAATTTATTTTAAATAATATATATATAACTTGCTAAGTATTTATCAACTCAAATCGTCTTTTTCCACTTATGTCTTTTTCTACTTGCAGTGAAGAAATTTTCTCTTATAATCAGACGTCTGTTTCCACTTATTTTTATCTATATAAAAATGCCAAACGTTAAATTAATTTTTTTCATATAGCGGCGTAAAAAAATAATAAAAAAAAATATATATGTTATAAATAATGATGAATCATTGCAAGTTTGTCAGACATAAACGCCAAAAAAGTAATAAATAAACCACGGCAAACCTGTGGATTCCAATGCGTGTGTCATCAATACACAAGTTTTAATATTCCCACTCTTTTAAAACTCACTCGTGCACCGAATCCATATATACATACATATAATACATTCTCAGTGACAAATAAAAACAACCCACGCGGATTTTCGAATGTTGCTTCGGTACACATGAGTAAAAGAGAGGGAGATATGATCGCGGTTGCCTCAAGTGTTGGTATATTTATCAGTATTAGTAAAACTTATATCAAGTAAGTCTTGAATTGTTGCTCATGTGTGTAAGTATTGGTAACTCATAAAGCTCACACATCTTATACATTTGTGTAGTATAGGCGTCAACTCAACATAAGAGAGGGGAATTAAGAAGAGAGAAAAGACTCACGCGTTCCGCCGGTTCCAGTCAGTAGTTGCCGATCCAAATGGTGAAGCGAATCACCAGCAACTTTATAAAACACTCTGTTTTTAAATATCGACAAGAGAGCTGTGATTTAATATTTTTTTTTAATCAAAATAAATAACACATTGTTATCAGTAATAATATAATAAAATTAAATAACAATAAAAGTTAAGATAAATTTAAAATAATAAATTACGAGACAATAATTATTTTATATTTGTGAATTATTTAAAAAGCAACAGGTGATATGTTAATGAGACAATAAATTATTAATATTCAATAGGATAGATAACAAGTGTATTTTTTTGCAAGTGAATAATTATTATTTTTTTTTAAATACTAATAAGTTGGGTTTTTAATATTTAAGATTTACTAAGCGCGATGGTTTTGAATAAAAAAAACAGTGCAGGTGCGGTTAAAAAGAAGAATAGTGGTAATGAGGTGGTATCCTCGTCATCAAGATCAACAATGGATGCCGATACTTCTGAAGAAATCACATCATCCTCATCCACGGTGGTGACATCATCGCGGGTGATTGAAGAGGCGAGATCAAGTGTAGAAACCACAAGTCAAAGCAATGTGGTGGAGATGACTAGTGGCAGTCGTGAAGTAATTATGGATTCCAAGGGCAATATTATCAAGGTCATTGAGAGTGCGCCGAGGAAGACGAAGCAAATTATGACGAAAGGAGGCAGAGATTCGGCGGACTTTATCCGCGGGGAACAGACGCAAATGTTGCAGGAAGTCAGAGATGGTAATAAAAATATTGGAGATAATATAGGGTTTCCTGGTGGTCATGTAGTGTCTTCCTCGTTCAGTTCGTCTTCGCACTCTGAACAAGCCTCCAGTGAGTCTCACGAAACTACACACCAGGGCGTAACAAGCAGCCGGTCTTCGGAGAGCCAGCAGTCCAACAAAATTATTTCAGAAGGACGTCAAGTTGATGGAAAGGTTTATACTGACACTAAGAAGGTGCAGGAGTCTTTGATGAGCCAAAATGTCGATGGTAATGTCGTAGCAAGTCGAGAAAAAAATGTATTTAATGAGAGTACTGTAGAACCTTCCGGAAAATCTGAGCATGTGACGTTTATTGATAAGTCTCCTAAATGTGTGCCCTCATTGAGACCTGGAGAGTCATCTTGGGACGGTAAGTTTGTGTATGATAAATCAGGAGCTGATTCTCAGACTCAGTTATCGAAACCGATTCCTAGTCCGCGGCTTGAAAAGTCAACGAAATATATTTCGGGTGATGTTACATCTAGCTCAGAAGTTTGGGAGTCTCAGATACAAGAAAGTAGTAGTAGTAGTCATGTATCTGAAGTAATAACAACTTCTCACAGTAATTCGGACGTTAGAAAAAATATAATTGAATCTGATAAAGACGTAAGACGTTCATTGCCATTTTCCTCTGACTCTCTTGACACTAGTGACTATCACAGGCATTCACGAACTGGAGACTCTTCGCGGGACGAAGGTTACCTTGATGGAAGTGGTAAATCCAGTGAACCATCGGTCGTGAGAACATCCGATAAAATCAGAGACACGGTTGAGGTCAGAGATGTATCTGATAGTGCTGTTGAGTCCTCAGTAACATCGTCCTCTTACATAGTAGAGTACAAGGACGCGAGCGATTCAAAACGCGTTGAAAAAGTAACATCAGTATCAACAGTTATTCCTGAGGAAGAATCGCCAGTTCCAAGGGGTTCTAGTACTCCGAAACGATCGGGAACTCCAGACAAATCGCGCCCTGATTCACGGAATTACAAACCAGGTCAGTCAGCGTGGGATGGTAAATTTGTGTACGAGAAACCACCGGTAAAAACGACACGAACCGATGCCACGAGACCAACAAACCGTGGACAGAGAACTGACGTTGAAATACGAGATGTTACTGATGATTATACAATTAATGAAGCTGATGTCTCGACGTCTTCTTATGTGGTCGAGACATCGTCGAGTCGAACTAGTTTTTCGGATATTCGTGAGTCCAGTATCACATCTGTCACTCGAGATTCCGGTGTGTGGGATCAGAAAGATGTCCCGAGAGATAAACGTCCGTCGTCTCCAGAGAAAACAGATCGAAGTGCTTTGAAACCAGGTTCTTCAACGTGGGACGGGACTTTCAAGCGCTCTGAGTCAAGTTTATCTGCTGACAAGACTCATACTCCTGCCAGAAGACCTAATGTCAGTGACACAACTCTGGATCTTCGTGAGTACGACACTAATTCTAGAGAAATAAGTGAAACGGTTGTTTTTGAGCAGTCACGCGTCCATGAAAGCTACTCGGACTCTTCGAATATTGATCTAGCTTCGACAGCAGTCGAGACGATAATTATTGTTGATGGTAAGCCAACTCGAACGATAAATTATGGTGTTGAGTCAATTGGATCACCGACTACAGAATCAGTTACACGTGACAGAGAGATTAGAGAAGATAGAAAGTCACCGTATCCTGAAGATCGTACAAATAGACCGACGAAACCTGGATCGTCGACGTGGGATGGTTCATTTTCTTATGAGAAAACTGTTGAATCTGATGAAAGAAAAGTTTCAAGTGACCGAAAAATAACAAGACAATCAGAGAGTCCGGAAAGAAGTCCGACTGATCGAACAGCACGTCCAGTAAAGCCCGGCTCTTCTACGTGGGATGGATCTTTTACTTATGAGAAACCTGTCGAGCTCAAGAAGCCGAGCGACAAAAAAGTTGACATCAAAATGACAACTGATAAGTCCAGAGACACATCTAATGATCGCTATGTGTCTAATGTTGGCATCGATGTGTCGGAAGATATTAAGAGTACGACTGAGTACATTACTGTGACGTCCAGCACAAATGATTCTAAAATGAGAGACTCTGAGAATGTTTACAGTACTACTTATGACACTAGAGATAGTAACAAGCAGTTGGGAGCGGGAAAGAGACCAGAGAATGTGAAAAGTAGGCCGCAGAGTCCCGAAAAATCAGCAGATCGTTCAGCTCGTCCTTGTAAGCCTGGGTCTTCAGCGTGGGATGGATCTTTTACTTATGAAAAGCCTCAAAATTTAAACAAACCGGTTGATAATAAAGTGGATGACACTAGACTGCCGAAAGATAACGAACCCAAGGACAGCACGTATACTGATAAGCGGTACGTATCTAATATCGATGTATCTGGAGATATTAAAAATGTTACTGAGTTCATTAACATTGAAAAATCTAGCACAAGTGATTCGAAGACATATGATTCTACTGATTTTTCGAGTACGATAACACATGAAGTTACAGATACCCGAAAGCCTTTGGGTCCTGGTAAAAGACCGGAGAGTCCAGAAAAATCTCAAAGTCCAATAGATCGCTCGGATCGTCCAACTAAACCTGGATCTTCAACGTGGGATGGTTCATTCACTTATGAAAAACCTCAAGAACTCAAAAAACCGATTGATAAAAAACCAAGTGACACAAAACTTCCGGTAGATAAAAAGCCCAAGGACATTTCACGGACAGATCATACATCAATTACTAACTCGAATACTAATGTTGTCGATATCTCTCAAGATATCAAAAGCACAACTAAATTTATTAACGTCGAAAAATCCACTACAGTTGATTCCAAGACTTTTGATTCTTCAAATTTCTCCAATACAATTACACATGAAGTTTCAGACACACGAAAGCCTTTGGGCCCTGGTAAAAAACCAGAGAGTGTCAAAAATAGACCAGAGAGTCCAGAAAAACCTCGAAGCACAGATCGGTCAGATCGTCCAACTAAACCTGGATCTTCAACTTGGGACGGTTCATTTACTTATGAAAAGCCTCAAGAACCCAAAAAACCGATTGACAAAAAACCAAGTGACACAAAACTTCCAGTAGATACAAAGCCCAAGGACATTTCACGGGCAGATTATGTATCGACTACTGATTCGAAGACTAGTATTGTCGATGTTTCTCAAGATATCAAAAGCACAACTCAGTATATCAATATTGAAAAATCAAGCTCAACAGATTCCAAGACTTTTGATTCTTCGAATTTCTCCAATACAATTACACACGAAGTTTCAGATACACGAAAGCCTTTGGGTCCTGGCAAAAAACCAGAGAGTGTTAAAAATAGACCAGAGAGTCCAGAAAAACCTCGAAGTCCCACAGATCGATCAGATCGTCCAACTAAACCTGGATCTTCAACTTGGGATGGATCTTTCACTTACGAAAAGCCTCAAGAGCCCAAGAAACCAATTGATAAAAAACCAAGTGACACAAAACTCCCAGTAGATAAAAAACCCAAAGATACTCCACGTACAGATGACTACGTGTCTATCACTGACCTGACAACCGACGTCGTCGACGTTTCTCAAGACATCAAAAGCACAACTAAATTTATTAACATCGAAAAATCCACTACTGTCGATTCCAAGACTTTTGATTCTTCAAATCTATCAAATACAATCACACACCAGGTTTCGGACACCCGAGAGCCTTTGGGTCCAGGCAAGAAACCAGAGAGTGTCAAAAATAGACCAGAGAGTCCAGAGAAACCTCGAAGCACAGATCGGTCAGATCGTCCAACAAAACCCGGATCTTCAACTTGGGATGGATCCTTCACTTACGAAAAGCCTCAGGAGCCCAAGAAACCGGCGGCCAAAAGCAAACCAGCAGATAAGAAAACCGGTCCCCTCGATACAAAAGACAAACCACGAAAGCCCACCGACAGAGAAGACAGAATCCAGCCCATCCCATCAGACTCCACAGTCCGCAGTATAAAGAGAGACGATTCAACGGACACAGTCTTCGTCAATGAAACAGTCCATCAATCATATATAATTGATAAATCCTCCAGCTACACCGACGTAGTCCAAGAAAATTACATCAGCGAGTTTAAGGACATCCGAGACCTGGTAAGTTTAATCCTTATTCATTCGACGCCGAATCCTCGGTATCATTATCTATTCAACCGGATGTAAACTAAACAAAATTTAATGGGCATATGTGAGTTTAAATAAGTAATTGGTACTTAAATACTCTTTTTAGTAATGTAAGTGAAACTGCGTAAAAAGTTAAAAGCATAAAACAACTAAAGACTTTCACTCTTTCATGCTCTCAAGGATTCGCCGTAAGTCTCATACGCATATACAACAAGTGAGTTTCATGAGTTAAAAATAAACCTGATCTAACGCATTTTGCCTTCGCGAGGTATGTAATTGTGTAAACAGAAAAAAAATTACATATATGAGCAAATACAGAATAAAGAATAGTATAATCTCGCGGAAGTTGTAGACTCAAATCGTGTAATGCCTATTATTCCAGTGTTATTGCGTTACATAATAATGTTTTAATCAATGATCTAGACATTGAACTAAAAAAATAAGTTCTTATCTACCATAAGTTAAATAAATCATTTTTAAAAATAATAACTTACATAAATTGTCCATTAAGTTAATCATTAATTAAAAATAAAAAATAAAAGTTACAGTTTTATATTGATTTCTTGGGACAAATTAAAAGTTAATGGTCGGGTAACTTGGCCCGGTTAATAATTACTTGGATAAATCGATCGTTTAAAAAATAAAAAGAGTAATTAATAATTTGATAAACTTTTATATACATATGTAATAGTGATATATATTTTATAAAAGCATATATGAAATACTATCAAGATCAATTTAGCTTTCGTGATATACCACGTTTAATGGAATGATATCATCGCGTGCTACAGTTTCATTGAATGTGCGACAAATTGATTTCGCTGACGTTCTATATGAATACAGACAAATATACACAGGAATGTTTGATTCTTAGCTTTTTATGTCGCTTTAATAAATTCATAAATGTCTGTATTAAAAGACATGACGTATGCTAACAACTAATAACAGTTTTATTTAGATTAATGCTGCAACGAGTCACTGATGTCAAGTTCAATTGCTTAAAACCTTCTGTCTTTATTACTATCACTTTAAAAATATATTTATGTAATCTAACTTATTATTTAATATACCACAAATTATTATTATTATTTACGAGCTGTAAAAAAATTATGAATAATTACTTATTTAATTATTTTAAAATATTTTTCTATTATAATTACACTGTAAAAAATCGGGAGTAAATTTTAAGTGACTAAAAATTTTATTTAAATTTGAATTCACTGAGTTCCAGAGTTTTGTCAAAAATAACTCCGTATTCGAGATAAATAGGGAGTTTATTTTTACAGCGGAGTGTTTTGGATTTTATTTAAATATTTAAATTCAAATTTACTCCAATTCGGAGTTTTAGTATTAAAATAAACTCCCCGGAGTGATTTTGACTCCAAGGGGATTAAATTATACAGTCATTTACTCCGGATTAAATCCGCGTTCACTCCTGAATTTTTTACAGTATTGATTACTGAGAAATAATAGTAATAAATAATTATTTATGTACTAAAAATAAAATGAAAGTGAAAGAATGACATTGATATTTAATATTTAATTCATAATGATAAATGTTGTAAATATTAATCAATGTCGATTTCACTGGCATTGTTGTTATATTATATATTTTTATTTAAAATCTATAATAAAGACTATAGAATGTACTTGTCATGGACACTTGTCTTTTATATTGTGGTTTGTGAAACAAGTAGCGAGCTAACAGAGTAGAATGTAATTGATGGTTGATGATGATACTGTGTAATACAGAAGTGATGCGGTTTAGTAACACTTTCAATGAGTAATTCAAGTCTACTTTAATTGATTAGTTATTAAATCGAATTAAAAAATAATCGAGTAATGGTCAATCAATTATAGTAGATTAGACACATGATCTTGATCGTGTTAATTTTTTGCGGTCAAGTTAATAAGTATATGTAAGAATAATTGATTAGAGCTGATTTATATTTTTTCTTATGAGACGCTAGGCTGCCTTGTCCCAGTCTAAGTAACTTAGCATCTAAGTGCATCGAACTCTTTTATAGATTATAATTAGACTGGTAGTTTAAATTGATGTGGCGCCTGTTGGCACTCGATGTCTGCTATTTACTTTAATTCATTCAATAATAAAATATTATTTAACAATTTACGCTGGGTTTACATTAAATATTAAAGTTTTTAACGTTAATTCGATATTCTCAGAGAGATGTCACCGAAACGTCAACGAAGGAATTTATCATCGAGAACCAGGTGACTAGTATGGTATCGCAGGATGTCAATGACACGCAGTATGAGAGAATTGAAAGTACGAAACGACCTGTGGATTCACCGACGAGCAAACCGATACAAGAGAAACCGGGATACCCACGGGGAATACCAGGACTCAGGGAAGACGATAAACCGAAGTCAATTCCCGCTGCGGGTAAACCAAGTCGACCAAAACAACCTGAAGAAACTAGACGGTATTTATTATAGCACACAAATAAATAACTGGTAATTTAATTAATGTTTTATTTATTATTCAGGTCACCGGAAACGAGACCAAAGTCGCCAGAAAAACCCCGAGATTACGTGACACCAGCAAAATCATTACCAGCAGCAGGAAAACCCAGTCGAAAACCCGAAGACAAACCAACTCCAGCAGCAGGAAAACCCAGTCGTAAACCAGAAGATAAACCAACTGAAAAATCAACACCTGCGGGAAAACCTGGACGGAAAACCGATGAAAAACCAACTGTCGAAAAGTCACGACCAGCTGCTGGAAAGCCAAGCCGATCTGATTCTCCAGAGAAGCTGAAGAGCCCAGAAAAAAAACCACATCGTGGAGATCAATCGCCAGATTCTCTAGACGGCGATAAACCCAAGACATCAGCTCCCGTTGATGTGCTAAAAGAGATACCGCTGAAAGAGCAATGCATCTGCGAATTGTGTACCTGTGGGTTAGTAATTTATAGCCTTTTATTTATCAATGATTTTTAGCTCATGATTAATGGCATGTGGCCCACATTGATGCCTTCACCGTTAGCTTACAGTCAATCATCGAAGTTAACTCCTCCGTATATTCCTTATTAGAATCACCAACTACCTACGCGTTTGAATCTTTTATATTCAATTTTTCATGGTAATTTTATGTCGCCAGTAATTTTTTTTTACTTTAAAAACGAATAAATAAATTTTTAAATTTTATCGGGTAACTTTAGCCTTCTATGTTAATATCATCATCGAAGTTATTTATCCTATTAAATTTAATAAGGTCATAGCTTTATATATTGAGTAGTTTCTTACCTTATTAGTAATTTTTTATTGATTATATCGATTTAATCTGTATCACGTTTTCTGGTTTTTATCGATGTCCAAAGTCTCGCCACAAAAATGGAAAATAAAATGTGTTTTTTTTTCTGCATCAACTCTCATAAATGGAGTAACAAATTCTTGATACATGAATTCCAATAACTTGTCAATACTCGATATATATTGATGTGTCCTACTATTTAATTTAATGCGCCTCGAGCAACATCAATCATTTATACCATTTATGGTATCGGTTCTCATCTACTCTCGATGGAAAGTCATGTCCATTTTTTTTATCTGCACTGCAATAAAATATCAATTTTATTTTCTCGGACTTATTTTTTAAAATTAAATACTTTATTTTAGCCGTCATCGCTGCCCACACAATGAACCAGAAGATCATCTGGATATTTCTCACGAGCCGATACAATCAGTGTCGTTGTATCGTCAAGAGTTTGATGAGAAACACGTCGACCGTCAGGTTAAATATTATCACGAAGATCATCTTCATGTTGAGGGAGAATTTACCGGTGAGCGTCGGACTGACTACGTGGCAACCCGGGGTGAAAGGGCACCGGTCAGAAAGCCCCAGGATAATCTAAAACCAGAAGGCGATTTCTTCGGTAGACCGAAGGAAGAAGCTCCCACTCATGGAGAAAGAGCACCCATAAGACGGCCTCAGGATAACTTGAGACCTGAAGGAGATTTTGACAGTAATTAATATTTATTTTAATGTAATTAACCCAAGTCAAAAAAAAAAATTTTAGTTTTGTCCTCAAAACCTCATTGAGACTTTGAGACTTAAATCCAAATTTGTTTTTTGACTTGGGATTAGTTGGCAATCAATAGTAAATTTAAATAAAATAATAATTATTGAATTAGGTGTCACGACAACGGACTTAGTTTTCACTGGAAAACCTGGCGAACGTCCAACTCCAGTTCGTCGTAACACTTTTACTAAAATCGAGGGTGATTTTATTGACGAAACAACATCTAGATCAGAGTACATTGACCATCGAAGTGTTGAGCGCACAGAGATATTTAAACGTGTGGACAATCTTACTGTTGGAGAGGGAGAATTTACGGTAAGTAAAAGTTGGAAATTAATTAAATTGTATGGTAAATAGTAAATGGGTGATTGATGAATAAATTTTACAGGGAACTTCTCATACGAAGGATGACTTCCATACGTACGACATTCAGAAGATAGATCGTCCGACTTATCGCCGTCCTTCGGTTGATCAAACGGATCGTTTCTACAGTCACACTGACACTGAAAACGTGACGACAACACACGAGGAATATCGTAACTTTGATCAGACCGACTACAGAACTTCGGTTGTAGTCAGGAGAGAGGATAATTTACGGCCTGAAGGTCCTTTCGAAGGACGTCCTAAAGATGACTACTCACCGAAAAGAATTGAACGTCCTGACGCAATACGTCCTCATGACAATTTGAAACCTGAAGGTCCATTTGAAGGCCGGCCCAAGGATGATTTCAAGCCAACGAGAGGTGAAAGGGCGGATGTCAAAAAACCGAAGGACAATTTAAGACCTGAAGGTCCGTTCGAGGGACGGCCTAAAGATGACTTCACACCTAAACGTGGGGAAAGGCCGGAAGTTAAGAAGCCTCAGGATAATTTAAAACCGGAAGGGAGGTTTGAAGGAAGACCTAAAGATGAATACACGCCTGGAGAACGTCGTCAGCCGATAAAACATCCAGACAATTTACATCCAGAAGGAGATTTTGAGAGGCCGGATCAATCGACTTACGCTCCGGGTGAACGTGCACCGATTGTGAGACATCCGGATAATTTATTCCCAGAGGGAGATTTTCCGGATCGTGAGAGACAACCGTACAAGCCGGCTGAAAGAAGAACTCCGATTAAACATGATGACAATTTGAAACCTGAAGGAGAGTTCTCTGACAGACCGAGAGATAAATATTCACCGGGAGAACGACGTAAGCCTATCAGACATGAAGATAATTTGAAACCTGAGGGTGATATTGAGTACCCGGAAGAAGAGATTTATGGCCCGGGTGATCGTGCTCCTATTGTGAGACATCCGGACAACCTATTTCCTGAAGGAGAGTTTCCGGATCGTGAAAGACAGCCATTCAGACCGGCTGAGAGAAGAACACCGATTAAGCACGCGGATAATTTGAAGCCCGAAGGAGATTTTGAGAGACCGGAGCATGAAGAATTCAGACCTGCTGAGAGACCGGTTGCTAAGAAGCCGAAAGATAATTTGAAGCCCGAGGGAGACTTCGAAAAAAGGCCGAAAGATCAATATTCACCTGGTGAACGGCGACAACCGATAAAGCATCCAGATAATTTGCATCCTGAAGGAGATTTCGAGAGACCAGATCATACACCTTATGCTCCGGGTGATCGCGCACCTATTGTTAGACATCCGGACAATTTGTTTCCAGAAGGAGACTTTCCAGATCGTGAGAAACATCCTTTCCGACCGGCTGAGAGAAGAACGCCAATTAAGCACGAGGATAATTTGAAACCTGAAGGTGATTTTGAAAGACCGGAGCATGAAAAGTTTAGACCGGCCGAGAGACCAGTTGTCAAGAAACCTCAAGACAACTTGAGACCTGAAGGAGATTTTGAACGACCTGAGAAGAAACCTGTTGGCCCTGGAGAACGTAGAACACCCATAAAACATGCTGACAACTTGAAACCGGAAGGAGAATTCGAAAGACCAGAACATGAAGAATTTAGACCAGCAGAACGACCAATTGTTAAGAAGCCAAAAGATAATCTAGCACCAGAAGGTGACATTCACACGTACAGATCACGCGATGATTATGTTGACTTTGTTCATCGTGAGCGTGTTGAAATTACCAAGTATGAGGATAATTTACGAATGGAAGGAGAGTTTACTGACTCACGAACTCGTGATGATTTCAAAGTAGTGCGTGGCGAGCGTGTCGATGTTGTCAGACATGAGGACAATTTGAGACCTGAAGGAGTGTTTGAAGGTCGTCCTAGAGATGATTACGGTCCAAAGAGAGCTGAGAGACCGGAAATTATACGTCCAGAAGATAATCTTAGACCTGAAGGTGAGTTTGAACGACCAGAACACAAGCCTGTTGGTCCTGGTGAGAGAAGAACTCCAATTAGACACGCTGATAATTTGAAACCAGAGGGAGATTTTGCACAGCGGCCTAAAGAAGAAGCTCCGAAAAAAGGAGAGCGCGCAGATATTAAGAGACCGAAAGATAACCTCAAGCCTGAGGGAGAGTTTGAACGACCGGAACACAAGCCTGTTGGTCCAGGTGAGAGAAGAACTCCCATTAGACATGCAGATAATCTTAAGCCTGAGGGAGATTTTGCTCAGCGGCCTAAAGAAGAAGCTCCGAAAAAAGGAGACCGCGCAGATATTAAGAGACCGAAAGATAACCTCAAGCCTGAAGGTGAGTTTGAACGACCGGAACATAAGCCAGTTGGTCCAGGTGAAAGAAGAACTCCAATTAAGCACGCTGATAATTTGAAACCAGAGGGAGAATTTGAACGTCCTGAGCATGAAGAATTTAGGCCTGCGGAGAGACCAACTGTGAAAAAGCCACAAGACAACTTGAGACCCGAAGGAGATTTCGAAAGACCAGAACACAAACCTGTAGGTCCTGGTGAACGTAGATCACCAATAAAACATGCTGACAATTTGAAGCCAGAAGGTGAATTTGCTCAACGTCCTAAAGAGGAAGCTCCTAAAAAGGGAGATCGCGCGGATATTAAGAGACCTAAAGATAATCTCAAGCCTGAAGGTGAGTTTGAACGACCGGAGCATAAGCCAGTTGGTCCTGGTGAGAGAAGAACTCCTATTAAGCACGCAGATAATCTTAAACCTGAAGGTGATTTCGCTCAACGTCCTAAGGAAGAAGCTCCTAAAAAAGGAGACCGTGCGGATATTAAGAGACCTAAAGATAACCTTAAGCCTGAAGGTGAGTTTGAACGACCGGAACATAAGCCAGTTGGTCCAGGTGAAAGAAGAACTCCAATTAAGCACGCTGATAATTTGAAGCCAGAGGGAGAATTTGAACGTCCTGAGCATGAACAGTTCCGGCCAGCAGAGCGACCAGTTGTAATAAAACCACAGGATAACTTGGCACCGGAGGGTCACTTTGAAACGTACAGATCACGAGATGATTATGTCGACTTTGTTCATCGTGAGCGTGTTGAAATTACCAAGTATGAGGATAATTTACGAATGGAAGGAGAGTTTACTGACACAAGAACTCGTGATGACTTTAAAGTAGTGCGTGGCGAGCGTGTCGATGTTGTCAGGCATGAGGACAATTTGAGACCTGAAGGAGTGTTTGAAGGTCGTCCTAGAGATGATTACGGTCCAAAGAGAGCTGAGAGACCGGAAATTATACGTCCAGAAGATAATCTTAGACCTGAAGGTGAGTTCGAACGACCGGAACACAAGCCTGTTGGTCCAGGTGAGAGAAGAACTCCCATCAGACACGCAGATAATCTTAAGCCTGAGGGAGATTTTGCTCAGCGGCCTAAAGAAGAAGCTCCGAAAAAAGGAGACCGTGCAGATATTAAGAGACCGAAAGATAACCTCAAGCCTGAGGGAGAGTTTGAACGTCCGGACAAGAAACCTGTTGGCCCTGGAGAAAGACGTTCACCAATAAAGCATGCCGACAACTTGAAACCTGAAGGAGAATTCGAAAGACCAGAGCACGAGAAGTTTAGACCAGCTGAGAGACCAGTTGTCAAGAAACCTCAAGACAACTTGAGACCTGAAGGAGACTTTGAACGACCTGAAAAGAAACCTGTCGGTCCTGGAGAACGCAGAACGCCGATAAAACATGCTGACAACTTGAAACCGGAAGGGGAATTCGAAAGACCAGAGCATGAAGAATTTAGACCAGCAGAAAGGCCAGTTGTTAAAAAGCCTCAAGATAATTTAAGACCGGAAGGTGACTTTGAAAGACCAGAACACAAACCTGTAGGCCCTGGAGAACGTAGAACACCAATCAAACACGCTGACAATTTGAAACCAGAGGGAGAGTTTGAACGTCCTGAGCATGAACAGTTCCGGCCAGCAGAGCGACCAGTTGTAATAAAACCACAGGATAATTTAGCACCGGAGGGTCACTTTGAAACGTACAGATCACGAGATGATTACGTTGACTTCGTACATCGTGAGCGTGTTGAAATTACCAAGTATGAGGATAATTTACGAATGGAAGGAGAGTTTACTGACACAAGAACTCGCGATGATTTCAAGGTAGTTCGTGGAGAACGAGCTGATGTTATCAGGCATCCTGACAATCTTAGACCTGAAGGTGAGTTTGAACGACCAGAACACAAACCAGTTGGTCCAGCTGAAAGAAGGACTCCTATTCGACACGCAGATAATCTTAAGCCTGAAGGTGATTTTGCTGAGCGGCCTAAAGAAGAAGCTCCGAAAAAAGGAGACCGTGCAGATATTAAGAGACCGAAGGACAATCTTAAGCCAGAGGGAGAATTCGATCGTCCAGTTAAGTCACCAGTTAAACCTGGGGAACGTCGTACGCCAATTAAACACGCTGATAACTTGAAGCCGGAAGGTGATTTCGAAAGACCTGAGCATGAAGGATTTAGGCCTGCGGAGAGACCAGTTGTTAAGAAGCCAAAGGACAATTTGAAACCAGAGGGAGACTTCGAGAGGCCAGAAAAGAAACCTGTTGGCCCTGGAGAAAGACGTTCACCTATAAAGCACGCTGATAATTTGAGACCCGAAGGTGATTTTGTTAAGAGACCCAAGGAAGAAGCACCCAAGAAAGGAGATCGTGCAGAAGTTAAAAAGCCTAAAGATAATCTCAAGCCAGAAGGAGACTTTGAAAGACCAGAAAAGAAACCTGTCGGCCCTGCAGAACGTAGAACACCGATAAAGCATGCTGATAATTTGAAACCTGAAGGGGAATTTGAAAGACCAGAGCATGAACAATTCAGACCAGCAGAGCGGCCGGTTGTTAAGAAACCGCAGGACAATTTGAGACCCGAAGGAGACTTTGAAAGACCAGAACACAAACCTGTAGGTCCCGGTGAACGTAGGACACCAATAAGACATGCTGATAATTTGAAACCGGAAGGAGAATTCGAAAGACCAGAGCACGAAGGATTCAAACCGGCTGAAAGACCAGTTGTTAAGAAGCCTCAGGACAACTTGAGACCTGAAGGAGACTTTGAAAGACCAGAAAAGAAACCTGTTGGTCCTGGAGAACGTAGAACACCAATCAAACACGCTGATAATTTGAAACCGGAAGGAGAATTCGAAAGACCAGAGCACGAAGGATTCAAACCGGCTGAAAGACCAGTTGTCAAGAAACCTCAAGACAACTTGAGACCTGAAGGAGACTTTGAACGACCTGAAAAGAAACCTGTCGGTCCTGGAGAACGCAGAACGCCGATAAAACATGCTGACAACTTGAAACCGGAAGGGGAATTCGAAAGACCAGAGCATGAAGGTTTCAGACCGGCTGAAAGACCAGTTGTTAAGAAACCTCAGGATAATTTAAGACCCGAAGGGGACTTCGAGAGACCCGTTAAATCTCCAGTAGGTCCTGCTGAACGACGCAAACCTATTCGTCATGAAGATAATTTACATCCTGAAGGCGATTTCGTTGGCCGTCCACGAGACGACTATAAACCCACTCGCGGAGAACGTTCTGAAATTGTAATTCACCAGGACAACTTGAAAATGGAGGGTGAGATTGACATTCACAGATCACGAGACGATTATATGAGAACCACAAGAGTCGAACGGGTTGATGTCGTGCGCAGGGAAGACAATCTTAAAATTGAGGGTGAATTTACGGATATTCGCCGTCGTGATGATTACAACGTCACTCGTGGCGAACGCACAGACATCATAAGACACGAAGACAATCTCTATCCGGAAGGTGAGTTTGAACGACCGGTTTGCAAGCCTGTTGGTCCTGCCGAGCGTCGTAGTCCCATAAAACACCCGGACAATCTAAGACCCGAGGGTGAATTCGAACGACCTGAGCATGAGGGCTACCGTCCTGCTGAAAGACCTGTTGTCAAAAAGCCTAAAGACAATTTGAAACCCGAAGGCAACTTTGAGAGACCTGAGAAACGTCCAGTCGGTCCCGGGGAACGACGTTCCCCAATAAAACACTCAGACAATCTTAAACCTGAAGGAGAGTTTGAACGTCCCGAGCATGAAGGATTCAAACCTGCTGAAAGGCCAGTGGTTAAGAAGCCTCAAGACAACTTGAAACCAGAAGGAGACTTCGAGAGACCTGAGAAAAAGCCTGTGGGTCCTGGGGAGAGACGTTCGCCCATAAAGCATCCAGACAATTTGAAACCAGAGGGCGATTTCGTTCGACGTCCCAAGTCGGAAGCTCCCAAACGAGGCGACCGGGCTGATGTCAAGAAGCCTAAAGATAATCTAAGACCTGAAGGCGACTTCCAACGTCCTAGTCCCGAAAGAGTGGGACCTGGAGAACGTCGTACTCCCATCAGACATCCGGATAATCTTAAGCCCGAAGGCGAATTTGAAAAACGTGTGCCAGCTAAAGCCCGTCCAGGTGAACGTAGAACTCCAATTCGTCATGAGGACAATCTCCATCCAGAAGGAGAGCATCACTTTGCTCCACGTGATGACTTCACACCTAAACGGGGTGAACGCGCGCCAGTTAAGAAACCACAAGACAATCTACGCTCTGAAGGCGAAATGGAAATCACTCAGCGAACACGCGATGACTACTCCAGAGTCGCCAACGGCAGTCGTGTTGAAATCAAACGTCATGAAGACAATCTAAGGATGGAGGGTGAAATTGATGTTCGTCGCACACGAGACGATTATAAAAAAGTAACGAAGATTGAACGCGTGGATATCAGAAAACGTGAAGACAATTTGAAGATCGAGGGAGAGTTTGTCGACATCAAGAGACGTGATGATTACAGCCACACTGTAGCTGAACGCGCGCAAATAAAGAAACATCCAGATAATCTGAGACCCGAGGGAGACTTCGAGAGACCCGAAAGACGTCCAGTTGGACCCGGGGAACGCCGATCTCCAATTAAACATCTGGATAATCTTAAGCCTGAAGGTGACTTTGAAGGTCGTCCTAGGGACGATTACGCTCCCAGACGCGTTGATAGAACTGAGGTAATTAGACGTGAAGACAACTTGAAGATGACTGGTGAATTCCACGGTACAACTTCTCAGAAATCTAATTACACAGTCGTCAGAGGCGAGCGAGCTGATATTAAAAGACACGAGGACAATCTTAGAATCAGCAGTGGCACCATGGAAACTCGCACCACCAGCAATGATTCTTACTCGCCTACTAAGAGAGACGTCGTCCCTGCAGGGCAGCCTGTCAATAGACGCAGACACATGGAGTCAAACATTTCTCTGGGTGATGACGTATCTGTCATGACAACTACCAACCAGAGGAACTACAACACCTACACCAAGAAGACCAGCAGAGAAGCCATAAGAGTTGAAAAAGTAGTGGAAGTTGATAACAGGAAAGTAACTTCCGACACAAAGACATCAGCTCATAGACACGAAGAACATCATAATAAAATCCACAATGAACATCATCAATATTCATCCAATGTCTCTAATACTTCTAACGTCCGTCGCGTGTCTGAAGAAAGATCAATCACCGACAACTCTCGTCATTCGCACAACCAAATCGTTCGCGATGATTCCATGTCTTCAAGACACTCTGACATTCACAGCGAAAATCGTCAATATTCATCAAATATTTCAAACAATCGTCGTGTGTCTGAGGAGAGATCAGTCACCGATAACTCTCGACATGCTCACAACCAAATTGTCCGGGACGATTCCACATCTCAAAGACACTCTGACACTCAGAGATATTCACCCGACACGCAGAGATATTCATCAGACGTATCAAGACAACAGAGAATAGAGAAAACTCAGCATCAAACTCATCAACAGACTTCCAGTTCTCGACGTGATTACGTCAATCAGCATGTTGTCAATGAAACCCGTCAGAAAGAGACTTCCCAGCGAAGAATTATCAACAATGGGCAAACCAGTTCTGAATTCCGCCAGGCTATAAACGGCTCCCATTCTGATCAAACGCACCTGCACTCTAGTGTCAACTCTAAATCATCTCACCACAGGAAGAACGTCATCAGTTCATCGTCTGCCGACGTTAATAATTCGGTTCTACATCGCCGGGGAGTAGTTTCGTCCACCGAAGCCCTTCACGTGAGTTCCTCCACTGCCGCGGACCAGAAGAAAAGCATCTCGAACCTCGCGGAAAGCGGACAGTACATCAGCAACTCCTCGCAAAGTTCTGACCGTCGCAGCTTAACTTCGCTGCACAAAAGCGCTAAAGACGGCGGGAACCCTTACGCCTCTTCGAGCTACGAGAGACCGCAGCAGGTGGTCAGAAAAGACAACTTGACAGTCGGTGGTAAATTTTACTCTCACAGTGAAGCTAAAAGTTACGGAAACTTCAAACAGACTGGGCAGAGAGTTGAACGAGTACACAGACAATCTAATGAATCTCATATCAGTCTAGGCGATTCCAGTACTACGACTTCCAGTATGTACAAGAAAGAGTTCATACCACGAGTACGTGGTCCATGTCCAGCTTCTCTTCTCGAAGCTAAACAAGCCCCGTTTAAACATACCAGAGACACTCCTAAACATAAATTTTATATGCCGCTCGTATCCAATTAATTCATTTTTTTCTCAATTATTACTAATTAATTACTAATTTTTTTTAATTACAGGGATAATGAGTGTGATAATATTTAAAAATCCCTGATTATTATTTCTACAAATATTTACAAGTAATTATACGTTTTTTTTTTTGAAAAATATTTTTCAATGCCATGATTACTTTTTATCAATTAATTTTTCAAATCAAAAGGAAGAGGTACACTGAAAAAATTGGAAGTGAATTCGGATTTTATTTTACTGAAAGTTTCGGAGTTTGAAAAATTTCTCCGCATGCTTGTGTTAATTTAACTCTGAAAAAATTAAATGAAAAATCTACTCCATATTCACTCGGAATTTCATCCGCGCTCCGAAAATTTTTCAGTGTACGATTATTTAATGATCCTGAAGTTAGCAGACAATTAGCAATTTTTGAATTTTGTTTTCCAACAACTAAATTTGAAAAAAAATTAATAAAAAAAATGCACATGTAGAAAATTAAAAAATCTACAAGTGCAATTTTTTCAAATAGTTTTTTTTTTTATAATTTATCATTTTTTAAAAAATTCAAAAATTATTAGAAGTCGGCTAACCAGTATCATGATTAGTTACTTCTAGAAAAAAAAAATATATATACGTATTGTTAAATGGTGATAAATTTTTTTAGCTTGAAAAATATATATATATATATAAATATATAATTTTTATTTTTGCTTAACGCAAAAAATTAATATCTATAAATTACAATACTCGTACTATTGTAAGTGCAATCTATATATACGTATATATCAATAGTATTTTCGTAATAATAAAATAAAAATACGGAAATGCATTTATCAATGAGACTTACTAACAATTTATATAATTATGTTATTGCTATATTTTTATATGCGTTATTAATTTTGTTATTTCGCGAAGCTTTATTATTTTTTTTCAGAAAAATTAATTTTATTTTTTGTTCCTAATAAATTATAATGGGAATATAATATTTTGTTTACGTAAATTAAAAAAATACGTACACTATTTTTTTTGTTTAAATAAATTTATATTGAATGTATTGTTTTTATTTTTTTCATTAATTTTTACTCCTTTTTATTTAAACCCACTGCCTTTTAATACTAGAGTACAAGTTAAGACAATTAAGTAATTAAAAATATATTTATATATTAGTATACAATATATAAGATTATATATTTGAAAATTAAGGTTAGTAATTAGAAAAATTATTTATAATTAAGATAATTAATGTAGCTTACCCATTATATCTTTCAATAGACTAGATAATTAAGTGAAATAATTGTAATTTATTAATAAATATTAATAATTAGTTAATTTAATTTATTTATTTAAGATCATGAAACACTTCGAGTTTATCGAATGTTCAACATCGATCTAATTTTTGGGAGTCAAGTTTTTAATCTGGGATAATATATATAAAATATGTAATAGATCCTGATATTTATATAAATTTTGGATTTAAAAAACTAGGTAGTGTTAAATTATCTAGGGATTTTATGCTCGGATGTGTATACTGGAGATACATATGAGAGATTAAATAAAAAAGTTATTACATATTAAACTAGGGTAGAGGTACCGCTTTTGGCCAGGGTCAGTTTTGGACACCGAAAATTTCAAAATACTTAATGACAATTAGTTTTTGAAATTCGTTCAAAAATACTTTTACTACAGGCATTGCAAGTTTTTTTTTTTCAAAAAAAGAGCAGTGGCTACAAATGGTACTGCTACCCTATGGAAGATAAAAGACCAGTCTTTTTGAAAATTTACTATGAGTTGAATTGATAAAAAATCACTATTACAGGGCTCAGTTTTTCAAAACAAAATTTTTAAAACTGGGATTTAATTATTATTGCTAGTGAATTAATTTTTGGTAAGCTTTCGAATCAATTTTTTACAAAATAATTTTCTGGGCAAAATAAATTTAGCGCGGGAACTGGAATTGAATTTTAAAAAATGATCGGTCAATTTTGAATGGTTAATTGTCCATACAATTTCTCTGATATATATATAAATATACTTGTACTAATAATTAAATCCTAGAATCAAAAACTGGCCCTAAATTATTTGACCGATTACGCGCTAATTTTTAAACTCAATAGAAATCTACGTAATAAAAATCAATTTATTAATGATGTTAAATAAATGATAATGTCTAACATACTCTCAAAATTTTCATAATTTGGTCTTTTATCTTTTATAAATATAAAAATATATATATTTAATATAATTTCTGAAAAATTGTAAAATAAAATCTAGCTTATTAAATTTGTATAAAGTTATAGATTTATATATACATATATAAAATAATATATAAAAAATTAAAATTGAATAAAATTTATTTATTTATTTAATAAATTACTTACTTCAGTTATAAATAAATATAATTATCAGAGTGTCACTTTTTCCAATCAAACTTCTATTGTTTTGCCACTTCTGTCTACTGAAAAACCAATTAAATATGAAAATATACAATAGTATTTATTTATTTAATAAATCAAGGTCTTTATTACATTAACAATTGGCTAATAAAAATGTTTAAGTGGTTAATAGTCATCGAAATACAATGAAAAATAATATAGCCCTTTATTTAATTATATCTTTAGTAATTATAAGTCTTAATTTCAATGGATGTTTGACTAACAACTTGAGGTAAAAAAAAAAAAATATATATATATATATATAGTAGACTATTTATATACGATAATTTTCATGAGTAATTAAAAAATCAAATTTATTTATTTATTAATTTTTGAAGGTCGAAAAAAAGTTTGAAATCTTTGACAACTCATGAAAAATTTTTTGGACATAAAAAAAATCCCAGAGAAATAAATGAAAATTTGTATAATGACGTAGAGGTAAAAGGAGAAAATAAAAAAAAAATTAATAAAATAAATCATAGTGATGGTAAAAAAAATTTGTTACGTAAAAAACGTGAGAGAGAAGATCGTGAAGTACTGAAAAGACAAGCAGAACTTGAAGTTACGAAAACAGAATTAGAGGAACTACAGCGAAAAATCGAAAATGAAATCGTCAGTTTGAAAAATCGTTACAAGTCATCCAGAGTTAACAGACAAAATGACGATACAAAGATGATATCCAATCCGCGGTTGGTTAAAATAGAAGTCGATACCTATGAGATCGATAGTCCTCAGCTGCCTGATCGTCACATTCAAAATATAAAGAAGCGGGAAGACATCAGTACGACAATTAAAAATTTTGATTTTTCTGTTCCCAAAGAAAGAAGAATGATTTCAGATGATAAAAGTCAAGTTAATAATCCAGAAGAAGAAATTGGAAGTAAAATAGAGGCGATTAAAAAAAATTTTAAGGACCAGATTGATTTTGAAAAAAGAAATAATGAAATTAGAAAGAGTAATGATAAATTTGAAGAGATAAAAAATCTTTACACGGGCAAGTGCGCCCGGCCTAATGATGCAGAAAAAAGTGTCAAGAAAAGATCAGCTATTGATGGTAAAAATAAATTCAAAAGACACGCGGGAATTAAAAAAATAAAAAAATCTGTGTCTGAAAATATTTCAATTAAAAATAATGATCTTGATTCAAATCTTATCATTTCTGAATCAAAGGTAAATTGATAAGAATTTTTTTTTTTTTAATTAATGATTTCGTATAATATATGTGGTATTCATTAATGTAAATATCAAATAATAATCTAGATAAAAAATTCATTGAGAGCGAAACGAAAGACGAGTCATCATGACAAATCAAAATCTAAAAAAGGCACATTACATAAAAACAAACATGACACTAAACATGATAATAAAGTTGTCAAAAAAAGTGTTAGTAATAAAGATAATAAATTAAAATTATCTGTTGGGAATTTAAATCGCGGAAAAAGAAATAAACAGGCGCATAAAAAAGCTGAAACTCATGTTAAAATAATTAAGAAGAGAGATAGACCCAAACATCTGCACAAAGTAATTTAAATTTAATGTTAAGGCCAATTTCACAGTACCCTCCACTTTTTTAAAATATCTAATTACTCAACTGTCAAACCGTACTGAAGTTTTTATTAATTAAATTCTGCTAAATTCAGTATCATATAAAATTTTGATACGATGACAGTTTCCATTGAAAATTTTAAAAAAGTGGCGGGCGCTGTGCGTATGGCCTTGATCAGTAAATACTATTTATTTTTTAAAATTAATTATATTTAAATTTTATTAGAGACACTATAATAGATGGGATACTGTAGAGAGAGATGAAAGATCCGTAGATACTGTTGACAATAAAAATTCAAATGCAGAAGCTGAGTCGGATGATGGATTGAATGTACTCAACTCGCAAGACAATGCACCAATAGCATCTGAATACAAAGAATCATTCGGCGGGTTTCCAAATGATCCAGCCGACGCACTTAATCGTTACAAAAGAATAAAGCGATACAAATCATGATTACTTATTAATAACTAATCACAAATAACATGTAATTTAGTACTTATATTTATATAAGAAGATTTATATTATCAGTGAGACAACTTTATTAATTAAATTTATTTTAGTAACAATTACTGATATTTAGTTTAAAATTTTACAATAAATTATTGGATAAAATAAAAAAAATAAAAAATAAAATAAATTTTATAGAGTTGTCTCACAATATTTATTAATTAAAAATGACAATCTTCTCTTTAATTCAACAATGTAAAAAAAATTAATTACAATATTAAAGTACAAAAAAATTAAATAAATAATAATTAAAGGTAATAGTAAACATAAAGAAATATATATATGTATATATATTATTTCGATATAATGACAATTTAATAGAACCTGATTATTTACAAAATTTTCTAAAAAAAACATTTAATCTCTAACGTATCTTATCATTAGATTTTATAATTAATTAAATAATCGTACAATAAACTCCATTGTGCTGGAGAACAATTAATAATAATAATAATTAATTATAAAAAACAAACAATTAAATAAATGACAAACTTCTCATCTCACTTCGATGTCAATTTATTTATTTTTTTTTTTATCAACTCTCACTAGACGCAAATTTTTAAATAATTTATTAATATTAATATTATTATTATTATGACTAAAAAGAGGTCTTTTTATTTATACAGTTGAGATTTGGAGCTATGGTCATTTTTTCACGAAGAAACACGAAGAAGACTCATCATTAATTTAAATATCGACCATTTTTATTTATTAGATTCATTTTTTATTTCAATTTTTAAATTGAATATTTTTTTTTCTTCTCTTTACTTCTCTCTTTTTCATATTTGTGCGCATTTAGAATTGTCGTACGTTAATTTTTTTTTTTTATATATATACTATTATTCTTCTATTATTATTCTTTCTGTGTTCGAGCGATTACAATAAATCTAATATAAATCATCATATACAATCCATAAGAGACCATTATTTACAACGTTTTTTATTAATGATAATTAATGTTCATTAATATTTTCATGACTCTGACGCAAATTAATAATTTTTGAATTTGTTTATCAACAATTAAAAAAAAAAAACTAAAAATATGCACATGTAGAAAAATAAAAAATCTATATGTGCATTTTTTTTAAATATTTTTTTTTTCGTAATTTATTGTTTAGAAAAAAATCAAATTATTAGACATCTAATTTCAGTATCATGTTTTTTTTTATTTTTATTAATTATTAATTATTAACATTAATTTTTTTCATCGCCATCCACTGGGTATAGAAAAAAAGAAATAATTAAAAAAGAGATGATTTATATATATATATTTTTTGTATTAATTAGAGAGCTAGTTTTATTTAAATGACAAATGTAGAATTACGCTTTCAAAATTCAAAATTTCGAGGCATATAATAATTAAAATTTTATTTATCCAATTAAATTTATAATTTAATTGATTAATTATTATGCATAAATGTTATTTTATAAATCTATATAATTGAGATTAAAATTTTTTAAATTTCATTTTATAAAGTCTCATTATTTATTGTTTATTTTATAGTAACGATAATTAAATCTGTAAATTATTGCATCGCTACTGACATCAAAAATTCAATAATTAGTGTAAGAAAAATTCTTAATTATATTTTTATTTTTATTTAAAAATTTATTCGTTGATTAATAAAAGATTACGTGAATACGCGCGATGCGCGGTAATTTTATTTAATAAAAATGAACCAATCTTTCAAATTATTCATATAAATATCGATCTTCTAAAATTTATAAATCTACTAAACATAATTAGTAATAATTAATAAATAAATTATCTTTTTTTAATGACATAATAATTTACCTTTTAAATCGTATTAATTTTTTTCTTAATATCAATGTATACGACATCTAATATTTGCTATTTACAATTTAATTACACCTTCATCTGCTTATCTAAAATTATCATAATTCACAATTAATAATATTTATAATTAACTCGCACGCAATTACTCAACATCCAATAGCTCATTAAATATTTTCATCCATTCGCCCGTAAACTTTATTCTTAAATTTATAAATCGCTCTTTTATTGCCCTAATTGTCTTTTTATATGACTCTATCTCTCCCTCAACAAACAATTTATTATTTAAATTATAAAAATTATCAATATGTAATTAAAAATATACATATAAAAAAGAAAAAAGATAACAATGAGACTAGTGTTTCGTGACTCGTATGCATTCTTACACACATTTTTTTTACCATTACTCTAAATTCTTATTCAAGCAAAAACAATTAATTACAAGTGTACATGTTACATGTACACTTTTTTACTGTTCAATGATTGCAAATATCTCTCAACGTACCACAAATCTATTATAAAAAAAAAAAATAATAATTGATGAATTAACAAAGTGCTCATTAAGTTAATTTACAAAAATGACTCCAGTAAAAATATAAACGTAAGATATTTCTGATAGACATAAGAGACAAGTCAAAGAAATTACATAATACATAATACATTTCCTTCTTGCTCGTTGTTTAAATTACAATTTTTATTGTTATTATTATTGTTGTTGTAAGATACTTCGAGTTAAAAAAAAACGGAGTACAAATAAGCTTTTATTTAATTTTTTAAGTACGAACACTGTCTTCAGCTCAGTTATTTTCATAATTAATGAAATATTTATTTATATATATAAATATATTAACGTTTCTCGGCTGACAGTATTACAATAATTCGACGGATTTGTTTTTTTTTTTTTTTCATTTTTTATCAATGAAAAGAACTATTGAATGAACGCAATTTTCTACTAGTTCGATGGGCAACTAAAGATGCTCTCATTTATTATTTTATGTAGAGTAGAAGTATCATTTTTGGCCACTGCTCCATTTTTGGACATTTAATAATTCAATTTAATTAATAAAAAAAATTTTCATTCTAATACAGTAATTAAAATGTCTGAACGAACTAAAAAAATTAATTATATCATTCCTTACATAGCAAATTATTTTATTAAAATTTTTCAAGTGGTCAAAACTGGCCAAAAACGGTACCTCTATCCTATTGTTTATTTAAAAAAAAAATGGTAATTTAGTGGCCGTTTATAAAATACACACAAAATTTAATCTTTACACCCTCACTCTCGTCACATTTTCTGCGATCCCTATCAAAATTGCGTCACATAAACCCCCTCCCATTTTGACAGAATATAAATATAAATATTTATGTTCAAAAATATGAAACGAATGACTCAATCGTAAAAAGAAAATAAATTTGAAGAAAACCCAGAAAAATTTTTCAAATTTTTTTATGAGCTGTGATGTCACCTTAGACTCCCGAGCGTATTTTATAAATGGCCTTTTATAAAATAAATATTTTTAAAAATTTGAGGATAAAATTGTCACGCATAAATCTTTCATATCATCTATATAAAATGAAATTTTTGTCAATAAACATAAATTTAAAATTTATCTTACACTTGTTAATTACTCTCTGTTAATATTTATCATTAGTCATATAATTTGAAATATTTATTTGAATGATTTACCTTAGCTGGTTTTGATTAACTAGTTGTGTATATAAAGTACAGCATATTACTTTCAAAAAAGAATTGACAATTACGGAGGGTACAGGCGAGAGCATCTACGTGCCTTTAATTTATTTCTGTAATTAATTTTTCATCTATTATTTTTATTTATAATTCAACTATTTATTATTTTATTATTTAATTACTTAATTAATTAATTATTATTATTAGTATTTTATATATTATTTATAATTTACCATAAGACTCTTCCATAGAACAAACGTCTGAGATTTAACATTTAAATTTAAAACGACATATCAATAAGTACAATCTTTTATCAGATCTCTTTATATATCATAGAGCTCTCTTTTGAATAATAAATCTCCTGTAAACAAACAATAAAATACAAATATAATATCTATTTAAATTTACAAAACATCTATCTTTATAATTTGCGCGAATCTCTTATAAAATTTATAAATATTTTTTTTTAACAAATATTATTAATTTATTACCAATTGACACATAATTTTTAGCCTTTTAATTATGATTTATTTAAATATTAGCTTCGATATTATAATTATAATTATTAATATTATTGTTGTTATTATTAGTTTTCTTTTCTTATTGAAACGCGAAAGCGTTTAACGGTTTAAAATGATATGCAGACAACAACAAGAAGTATATCACAGTGTAATGAAGGTGTTTTCGATTATAATCGTATCCAATAATATTTTTTAAAGTTGTAATTATTATTTTAATTTATGAAATGATAAATTCATATGAAGGTGGACAGTAAATTTAAATTTATACTTAAATTCTAACCATAAGTTGGACTTTTTGTCCCTTTACATGGATAAATTATTCCTGTTTGCAATGCTATGGTGTCATAGTAAAGCCAAACCATGTTGGCCACCTGACGGAAATTGGAATAAATGCTTGGAAAAATTACTACGGCCATAGTAAAATAAATTAACAGCAAATTACTGTAACCATTTTTAATTTTACTACGGTCATAGTAATTTTTCCAAAAATTTTTTCAAATTTCCGTCAGATGGCCAACATGGCCTAGCTTTACTAGGACACCATAGTATTGCAAACAGGAATAATTTATCCATATAAAGGAAAAGACCCCTGATCGGGTACTAGGTCTTTTACCTTACGTCATAATTCAAAAAAATGTTTATAATGACAACTTGTTTTAGATGCTGAAGAAGTCCTAATAAAGAGACAAAACGTCCAGTTTATGGTGAAAATTTAATTCTAAATTTTAATCTACACCTCCCTATGAATTTATCATTTTATCAAGTTGGTCTGGACATGATTTGAAATTAAATATATTTTAATTTATAATAATTAATGCGGTAACAAATAAAAACAAAACAAATTGCAATCAGCAGACTGATAGAAAAAAATGAATTTAAATAATTTAAATTTATTGACTATTAAAACGATGATGTTGATTTGTCGTTGAATAACCCTATACTCTGTCGTTCCAACATCAGTTCCGTTAACATATATTATAATCTATTATTATTATACATTATAACAAGTCCCTAGACGAGTCATTACGATATACAACCGAGTCTCTTCTAGTTTAACCTTCGTGAAATTTCTATATACCTACTCTCTATTACACGATATAGGGCTCAATCACTGAGATATACATTTAATATATATCCGCGTAAAAATTAAAGCATGTATACAAATAATTAACACATCACTCTCTATATTTTTACTATAATTATTATTAGTTTTTGTTATTGTTTGTCCTTGCTTTCTGTTTTTTGTGCTTTTCAGAGATCATATATATGTATGATACAATATACAAAATAGTAAAAAATAAAGATAAAAACAGGTTGATAAATTTTCCGTATTATTATTTTTTTTTTTTTAATCATAGTCTTCAAAAAACGACGACGCATAATTATTTATTTTTTTTGTATATTTATATGTATAATTGTATTTTATTATTATTATTTTTTTTTTTAAATTAATTTTTGTTTTATCACGAATGACACAGTCGACATGCGATGACTACTTGGTGTAGCTTCCAACTACCAGCTGTATTTTTACAAAATAGAGTATGAGCTTGCAGAGACAGAGATAAATATATTTTCATAAGAGGGTGGACATAAATTGTGTCGGTAATAATAATTATAATAATAATAATAATAATTAAAAGAAAAAAAAACGAGAGCAAGAAGTAGTTGAGAGTAATCTTGAGATGTAAAAAATAAAAGCGGCTCGTTGGAAGCTCAACACTTAAGTAACGTCCGGGGTTTATTTCACTTTCATCACTTTTTCAAATATATTTTTCAACATAATCGTCATAATAATAGTTATTATTATTACTATTATCATCATTATAATTTAAAATCGTGCATGTCAATGTGTCTTAACTATCTAAAACATCAGAAGAGTCACATTAATCCTAAATAACGTCGAACACTTAATCCGCAGTCGATTGGGTATACTGTCTCGATTATTAAATATTAAATTAATTTTTTTCACTCTCTCTTACTCTCACGCCTGCTACGGTAATTACAATAAAATCTCTCATTAAAAATTAATCTTACAGTTTTAAAGACAATCTAATCTAAAGTGATCTTCGGCATTTGCGTCAGATATCACCGTGTCAGGATCAGTGAGCATCTGCAAGCCGTCCAGGTCGATCGGTCCTAAGCCCTGTCTCAGAGCTTCATCCGAAGCAAACAGGTCTGGATCAAAGTCGCTGGATATCGATGAGCCGAGATCTTTCGTTAAGTCATCAGTGCCCGAGAAATCTATTAAATTATTTATTGTTATTATTATTGCTCAGTATTGATTGTCTATAGCTTTCAATTTTTAAAAATTAAAAATCAAATGGACCGGTCAATATAATTGTAGGTGTATTTGGCGTTTGAGGCGTTAGTTGTTGCGTCGTCGTAGGCGTCCTGGGTTGATACGCCATCTGAGGACTCGTGCTGTAGTAGCTCGTGTCGTTGCTACCCAACTCACCACCGACATTAATCATGTCATTCTGAAACATGTAGTGATATTAATTTATCACAAGCTTATGTATTCTTAACAATTCATTTTAATTCATAATTATTGTTATTATGATTAATAATAATTAATTACTAGAACTAGGGGTGTGCGAATAGTTCGAACTTATGAATTATTCGTATTTAGAATCGAATAATTCCAAACTTTTCTTTTGGACGACTTAAAATTTTAATATTTTTTCCAATAATTCAAATTTTTGTCAGAGGTAAATTGAGCTTAGACACGAATCTACGAAAAAATTATTTTTACTTTAAAAACTAAGCTCTCAATTCGAATGGAATAATTTGAAAAAATTTGAATAATAATCAAATTGAATAGAATATAACTATTATTGGAGTATATAACTATATATATAACTATTCGATTCGATTTGATTCGAGCCCAATTCACACACCCCTAATTAATACAAAATTTTATACAATAAATCTCAACTAACATGAGTAAAACTAGAGGTGTCATTTGAAGACCCAATATATGACCCAATGGAATTTGGATCCAACGACGTATCCGTCTACGACAAAAAAAAATAATTATTCTGACTATTGTATACATAAAAGCTTTTTCGTTGCAGTTTACTCAGTAGAAAAGTTGAAATAAAACGATAGAAGCGAGTATAAAAAGTATAAACTAAAATATGAATAATAATAAACAACAAAAAATTGTATGAAAACATCGATCCGCTCGATTTTAATACCTGCGAGTTTCTATTATTATTATTATTATTCTTTTTTTTCGATAAATTCACATCCCATTCCATTTTCTTTTGCCGGAAAAAAATGAAGCAATGAATGACGATAAAAAAACATAATAATAATAATAAAAGGAAAAGGAAAAGGACAAAAATCCAATCTGGGCTCTCCATTATATCTAAACAATAATCTACTCCGCCCCATTGTTCATAGTTATTAACTAAATAAATAATAGATGGTAATTATTGTATATTTATTATAGGTATTGTTTTAGGGGGGAAACCAAAACTACCTGAGTGGTCCACCCTGACTCCACGAGCTGCTGCACCACTTGAGCCCAGTCCTAACGGCAGGTAAGCAGGTAACAGATAAACAATGCAACCTTTTAGTAAAAGTGACAGGTTGCAACGAATTGTAATCGGAGATAAAAATAACAGGTAATTATTTAGACTACATGATAACGACAGTAACAATAATAAAAAAATCTTCTGCTCCTTTCGTTCCTCTCTGACGGATCGGAAATCTCAGCGACTAGACCTAAATCCTCTCATATATATTATTTATATCAATTACAACTGATTTTTATTTTTAAAAATAAAGTACTCTAGCACTTTAGCGCAATTAGACAATACAATTACACAGTGAAATATCCGGTCTAGGGTACTCACCACTTCCTGGATTAGCATTTAAACAAAATAAATAAATTACTATCCTGCGGGTTTATATTCTCATACAATTAAACGATTAACGTGGACAGTTTACTCACCACTCCCTTCGATAGCACAAACAAACGATTATGGAAAAGTTTAGTATTTTTATATTACTCATATTTCAAATTAATGGGATGAATATATTTAAAATATTAAATAAAAACTCACCATGTTGAATTGTTCGAAGGTCTGCTGAAGCGCCGCAGCTTGCACCTGAGTGAGGAAATAACTATTTTGATCTAGACTATCGGAGGTGAGACCCGTTGATCCCGGATGACCTGTAGGACTCGGTGGTGCTGAGGGATTATTGCTGTAGCTTAAAGGGCTACCCTGTAAGGTAATTAAGTTATTTATTAATTATCAGTATACGTATTTAAGTAATTACTTATTCATGACCATCAAGTGGTGGTGAGTTAAGCCGGCTTACCTGAAGGGTTATACTGGGCGACGATTGAGGAGACGGTCGATTTACTGGTTGATTAGTGCGATACGATCCTAAGGAATTAAGTTGGTGGGACTGTGATCCATTCTGTTAAGTAGATAATAAATAAAATAATATTAATATGACAAGTAAGCGCTGTTTAAAATTTTCTTTTTATAAATTTAAACCTGAAAATTTTCGTTTAACTTTTAATTGACAATAATTGTAAATAATGTTTTTTAAATTTTTATCTCGGCGATATTGTAACTGCGATATCCTTTTTTTTTTAATTAATTGATAAAATTTTAATACGCTAGGAGTTCAAGGTCATTGTATATTTTTAAAAAGCAAAGAATATGTCTGAGGATTCTGTTAATGTAAAATTAATAAATTTTGTTAAATTTCCATGAGAATTATTTTTGAAAATCGTATAAAATTTTTAACACTACATATATGTAATAATCCCAAGTAACCGAAGTAGCAGACTCAGTTTTTTGATATTTAAAATAACATTTTTGATCTGTTGATTAGGCATCAAAATGTTGATAAAATGAGAAATTTTTGTCATCTAAAAATTGACACAAACGGCGGCGAAAATCAAATTACAAATAAGTCATCAGAACGATGTCAATTGAGATGACTTTTTAAGACAGGAAAAAATAAAAAATTATCTAAAAGAATTCGGGTTTTGACAAAAAAAAATTTGTCTTGTTATAAAGACATTTTTTTGACATCTCGAAGTTGTCTCTGTGCTACTTGGGTTACAATTATCCTTAATAAAGCTGGCCGTTCATCATCATCAAGTATGAAAAAGACAAAGACCGGATCGTATTAATTATATAGTGTACACTTTAGTTCTTGTGTCATTTAATACTCACAGGACTTTGTGGCGGCACAGGACTGTGCGGCTGTTGATAAATATAGTGGTGACCAGGACTGTGAGATGTAGAGGGTGGTTGCTGAGCAGTTTGTTGTCCGTACGAGCGTAAATCCTGTTGCGAATTATTTGTACTATTTTCCAACGTCACGCCATGCTTTAAAATTAAAAATTTATCGTTAGACCACCAGCAAATTTATTGCACTTTTTTTAAAATCTATTATTAGTCTAATTATTTACGTCCATTGGATTTATGTCCCTCGTGTGTTTTATTTGTCTATCCTATTTACTTATAAATATATCAAGCACTTACTTCTAGTATTAACTAACATAAAGGATTCAAAATAATAATTATTATTATTTGAATTAATAATAAATGAATTTTAAAAAAATATATATAATTTAAAAGCAAAATGATAAAAGTTTTAGTCTACTGACCTTCATTGTATGAAGAAATCTAGAGTTAACTGGCACTGATAAATGGTTCTGCAAAATAATAAAGACAAAGAAACACTACAAAAAAAGGCAAATAAAAAATAATAATTAAATAATAAAAATAAATAATAATAAATAAGCTGTGAGATGTTGAGCTTTCGTTGGTACTCTTGAATGGGGTTGATGTAAGAATGAGGTAAAAAATATCCTCAGACGAGTAAGAAAATAAATAAAAAAAAAAAAAATAATAAGAAGCAAGTGATAATCGACGAGTAACGATAGTAATCTCTTTCATGCAATCAACTTACGACCTTCCCCTCAAACAACAACGGCCTCGAGGATGCCATCGAAACGCGGAAGGCTCTCTCTTGGTTACTCTTTCACTAGTGTAGAGTAATGTAGTATAGGGTGATAACGAGACCAGAAATACTCGTAAGTTCTGCTTGTGTGTTTGTGTTGAGGCACGCGATGCACTCACGAGACTTGTATATTTATATACATATGTGTGTACGTTTTTAGCACACGCAATGTCCATTCGCCGTGGTCTATCACTGCACTCAACCTACTCATGCAATTAACCTACTATTTTCATGCAAAATAGTAACGTTCTTCGAAAAAAAAGCTTAATAATTTCGTGCTGGCTTTTTTAATTCGCTGGCAGTAACAGGACTTTTTATATAATGTTTTTTAAATTAAATTAAATTATCTAATGGATGTGAAGGTTAAAGATTCTTCAATAGAGAATGGACTAATGAAAAATTTTATATTTAATATAATATGGGAAACAGCAATTTTATTGTAAGGAATTCTATTGATAAAAGGGGCTAAGACTAGCAGCGAGCTATAACACTACTAGGGGTGTGCGAATTGAATAATTCGAAACTTTTCGAATTATCTGTAACTTTTCGAATTTCTTGATTTGAATCGAGAAATTTTTTATTAGTTTTCAAATATTCAATTTTTATTTATTAGAGAATTTAAATTTTGAAGTAAAAAATAATAAATTTTTGGTAAATTTGAGTCTGAGTTCTATTTACATCTGAAATAAATTTGAATTTTTGAAAAAAAATATTACAATTTAAAGTCATTCAAATGAAAATTTTCGAATTAAGTCGCTCTATTAATTTGGATTCCATTAACTCGGAGCTTCCCCTTAATTTTGACCCCTACTACAAGCTACACTGTCTCCCACTCGATGCTATATGTAAGGGCGCATGCGTATAATTTACTTTTTAAAAGAGGGGCATCCGTTAACTCGAAAATTTCAAGAAATTCCCGCTCCTCCGTACACTAACTGTAAGTTAATGGAGTTCAACTGTAATTTGAAAATTTACGAATAATTTGAAAGTTCGAACTACTCACACACCCCTAAACACTACTTTTATTTATTTATTTTTTTTTTTATAAAAACAAGGATCAAGGATATTTACTTGGGCGCCTGGTGGACTGTGATCCTGTGAAAAGGATAGCCTTCCAGCTTGCACCAAGCTGGTTGGCGACAGGGTTGTAGGACTGCCCGTTTGAGGACTCTGGAATAGTAAAGCATTTGCTTTGTTTTTCTATTTTTTCATTGTTATCTTCATTATAATATAAAATGACAATAAATAACTTATTAAAATTCAATAAATTGCTTTGACTGATTCATAGATTTTTCCAGTTGAAATAAATTTCTAAAGAAAGAGAAAGAATTTTTCATTGAATTTATAAATAAGTAATTTTTTTAAAAATAAATTCAACATTGTAAAAGCTCTGTGTAAACAGGAGAATTTTATATTGATAAATCTTTGTAGTTTTAAATCTTTGAATCCTTTTTACAAACAAACAAAAAGAATATAAATTGCCTGGGGAATTTTTTCAATGTATTTACTCTCTTCTTTCTTTCTCCTTCTGTTTTTTTTTTATTTAAACTTTTCTTTTCCTTGTCCAGTTTAATCTCCTGCGAAGCGTTTTAGTTTTTTTAAATTTAAAAATCATTGTGCAGTCACAATATATAATAAAATTAATTAATTAATAATGACAATTATTATTATAAATAATTAAATAAGTAAATAGAGACAGAGAAATCGAAAAAAAAAAACCGATTGAATCATACCTTTAAAAAGTTTACAGTAGTCATCGTAAGCGGGAGCATTTAAGGCTCGACAATAGACAGTATTTATGATAATTAATTATTTTAAAAAGTTTTAATTAATAACAAAGAGGTAAATGTATAAATCTTCCTTGTGTAATTAAGTTAAGTTTTAATTTAATGTTTTAAAATACTATTTCATTGTATTTTAAAAATGATACTGAAGTTAGCTGACGTCTAATAATTTTCTGATTTCCTATATGTCATATTTTTATTTTATTTTTTCTCGTAATAGATTTGATTAAAAAAAAATCCAAAAATTGTTAATTGTCTACTAACTCCAGGATCATATTTTGTCAATAAATAATGTTTTTTTTTTTTTTTTTTTTTTTTTTTTTTTTTTTTTTTTTTTTTTATAACTATATGTACTTACATTACTGTACTGTGTACTACTCGAGTGATCCTCGTGGTCTAACGGCGTATGAAGAGGCGACGGAAAGTGAACATTACTAAGATCTGGTAGAGATCCGGTATTATTACCAATAGGCGTTTGTGGTCCTGGTGGTTGTGAACTCGGATATATACTAAAAGTAAAAATATATAAATATACCATGATATTATAAATAATATTACTCTGCAACGCGAACTTTGACTTATATTATTTATTCACCTGAGTTTAAAATAATCATAGTGTATTGTTCAATAAAACAAATGTAGTTTAGTAATTAAAAACTATTTAAATCAATCAAAAGTTACTTCAAGTGTCGGTAATTAATCGTTAATAAATAACTCCTATGTTAACATATTTTATGCGAAACTATGTCGATTTTAACACTTATTAAATTACTCAAAATATATTTTTTTAAATAATGAGCTTTAAATTAAACTTGAATTACTTTTATCTTTTAATTATAACACGATATAAATTTAAATACATCGCAAATATATGTATTATCTCACTATAATATATATATATACATATATATACATAAACGTGGGAAAGTGTGAGCTGGTTATCTTTACAGAATCTGGTTTTCGAACTTAAGGTTTCACGTGTATAAATAAACGTCGTTTGATTGTAATCCAGTATCGATTAATTTTTATATATGTAATATATGTAATAAATTATGTATAGTGATAATGTGAATTTAAGTGTCTGATGGTAAAGATAGATGAATAAGAGATGATATTATAAATAAATAATTTATACGCAACTCGACACAATAAGACAGCAGACAGCTGTATTAATAATATGATAATAATAACAATAATAAAATAATATATGTATATGTATATATATGATATTCACGTACTGATGACACACTCTTAATGCATCTCTACCAGTTCCCGGTGTATTACAATTAAATTGCATCTAAGCTTTGAGCTTAAGGATAATTTTATTCGCGAATCATTTACCGAATACGGTTATCAGACTTGCTACGGAAATAATAATTATCTACATACATAATCCGTATATACACAATTGTTGTAGCATTCGCGACTATTTGATTACACACGCGAAACTTTAATGTTGGACATGAGCCCAATAGTACTCTTTCACTACATATACATGTATTTTACTATATATACAATTGTACACATATATATATATATATATATATTTAATCGACTACATATAGCCTACAGTCTAAATTTAAAATAAAATATATTTTAATAACGAGTTTGTTAACTCACTGGATGCCTGGCACTCTTGGCATCTCGCAGGAAGATCTTGGTCTCTCAATAAACCCATGATGTCCATCTCTGTTGTCATTCGTCGTATTACCCATTCCATGTTGATCTGTAAGAATAATTAAATAAATAAATTATACAATAATATAATTTTGTAAAGTACCCCCAGATGTCGGAGAGACAGTCCGAGGGTCAGAAATAATAAATAAATAAAATATAAAACACCGACATGTATCGCTACCTCGTCGATGAGGAATCGTGGAGTTAGATTGGCAAGCTTCATTGGCACTCTGGTGCAGCGCTGAATCGGAATTTGTTCTTCGCCAGGTGTCAGGTGGTGGTGATAAATATGTACCACTGTACGGCGAGGTGTCGTACCTTTTTTCCATGGGTCGTGATCTCATAGGACCTACTCCCAGACTCCTACCACGTTCGGTACCACGATACATCATTGGATTGTGCTGCATCTCCTCCAAGTTATTCAGCGCAGTCTATAAAAAAATATAAATTTTATTAAATAAAATAATTATTTGTTTATTTTTCAGAGCTACAAAACATAATTTTATTTATTGATAGTGAGGAAGATAGTCGGAAATATTTTAGAGGCAATCGTTGATTATATCAATGGAATGCAGTCGTCTCGTGACTGTCTTACACATTTATCGGAGGTCGTACAGAGAGTTTACGTCCCATCAAAGTCGTATTAAATTGGCTGCTACGGCATACTGCAGTTTAATCGGGGGTCTGGGTGTGGTATGACGGAATTTAATGCTGGCATTCAATCTTCCTTGTCGGAAATACTTTTCTCAAGTTAATACTTTTAATTAAAATATAAATAATATCCAAGTACTCGAGTCTTAAATTTCAGATTTAAGTTTCTCTCAGTGTAATCTCAGATTTTTATGTTATTTTCTCTTCTTAAATTTTATTACTTTTAACCTACTCTGCATCTACATATATATATATATATAATTTTTTTAAAAATATCTCTTGAAATTTAGAGGGATCATTGATTATTTTAACTGCTGTTGATTATTTAACGAGAATACTGAAATAAAAGGGCTTAACCCGGTAAATTTACTATGTTTAATCTATAATTTTAGCCCCAAGGTATCGTAAATATCGACCACAATTATAAATCGATTAAAGTTTGTTATACAACATACAATGCATGTTACAGCTAGGCTTATCACTTTTAAGCTTGACACATTGCATTGTTATTATTATTATTATTATTATCATCTGAATTCCGAATTTGTTGTTACTATGAAATACGACCGGGAATAAACATGACCATGTGTGACTATGCTAAATAAAAATAAAATGCATAAATAATAATGATAATTCAATAGCCAGAAATATTTTTTGCATTTCCGTTGACGATTTGTGTACATACGAATAATTAATAATTGTTAATGCGTCCTCACGCTCTACTCTGTCATGTGTCATGTCGCTTTGTTGTTTTAAATTGTATGAATCCGACAGCACGAGTGGACTCCAAGGTTCAAGGAAAACTTGTTTAGTTTGTTAATAAGCTGTATGATCAAATACAAATGTTCTGTAAACTCTTAATTCTGTATTTTATATTTATATTGTAATGCACATTATTTTTATTATTTATCTTCTTCCGCTTACCGATATATCTAATTATTATTGCATAATTTTTGTTGCTGTAACTTTAAATAATTATCACTCTATTTCAAATAATAATATCGTGTCTGGATATGTTAAAAAAAAATTTTTATCAGTAATTATGTAAAGTATTTATTTATTCTTTATCAATACACAGAAAAAAAAGGATTTCTGGCGCAAAAAATTTTTGGGCTGAGAAAATAATAAAAAAAATTAATATCATATTTAAAAATTACCCTATAAATATGTAAATAAATATAAAAATTTTCCGTTACCCATGTGCCTCGGGACATTAGTTAGAATGAAACTGGCACGGGTGAATGGCGAGGCACGCGCGAAAGTTGTCGAGGTCGGGAACTGATCGACGGTGGTTTTTCCCTTTTCCTCTCAGCAGCCATATTCACATTGCCCCGACGGCATACATAACTACATCTATACTACTGGCATAGCTTAAACTACTCCCTTTACCCTCTACTCGACTCCTTGGACGATTTCGTTACGCCCACGCGACGACAGCGTCGCGACGCTCGGGGTCTATCACCGACCCGCTTCCGCGAATTCTCGACATCAGAGAGCAGAGCCCATTCAAGACTCGCAGTCTCCTCTATTCTCCCACTTGACATAAAATACTTTCTCATATCATACACTCCTACCTTTTTATTATTATTATTATTTACTTCCCTTATACTCATAAATTATTTAAATAATAGTAAATCTCTTCCTCAGAATTTTAAATTTAAATTCAAAAAATTACTTATTTACAAACAAATTATGTAAGCTTAATCCTTACGTGACCGAGTAAAGTTCAACACTCTTGAGGCTATCAAAGTCATGTATAACAATATATATAGACATATACTTTCAAGTCCACCCCCGTTTTGAATTATTTCCCGCTCACGTAATCACGCTTCCTTCACGAAAACGATTGAGCAAGAGGTAACGAACTATCGACCTATTCTTTATCTTTTTCTTATTTGTCTTTTCTTTCTTCATCCTCTATATATAGCAATCCTATGATCATTTTATTCATAAAAATATAAGTAAATGGAGATTGAAATCGAACAAAACTAGACACTTTAAATACGGAAACGATGACTACCCTTTATGTTAATTCCCACAGTAAATGTTTCCGATTGACATATTTGAGTTTAGTATCACGAGTAAGGGGGTAAAATGGGGTACTGAAGAAAATTTTAAGTTTTCTGAAACTCAAATCCTTCAAATTTTTTTTTTTTATGATATTCAAAGTAAATAGAAAAATTTTTAGCTGCAGTTCAAAAGAAAATTTTCATTTGTTACGGGAAAAATGTTTTATCAAATTTTTTGGCTACACCCTACCCCATTTTGTCTCTCCCTCCCATATATATCGTTGGCTTACTACCCTGTAATAGATGTCACCAGTGTAGCGCGGCTCTCACAAGTGCTCGCCATAAAGTCGACTTTAAAATATGTACATTTACAACTGGCTTAGTCACTTAGTCATACGCTGTACATAAATCAGTAAACCGAGTGCACATTATCGGCACAATATTTATCGTAATACATAACTCGAACAATTTCATGTCCGTTGAAAGGTAAACAGGCTGCGTGATTACAAAATCATGCATCGCGGAAGTTTTGGGTTAAACTTTTGCCACACAAGTTAGGCCGATTGACCTACTGCTAAATTTTTAAATATATTATTCACATCAAAATGATGCTAATTAATGCATTGTTTATTTGGTTTTTTTTATAAAATATAAAATATACGAGCGAATAATTGAAATAAGTTTAATTTTTAAATGTCAGGTCAACGATGAATAATTTAATGAAAAAAAAAATATGATAAATAAAATAGAAATAATTGAAACATTGAAGATCGATTAGTCGATGCTTGGATCGCTGATAAATTATTGGCGATAAAATAAAATATAATGATTGCTCTTGCGGTATATAAAAGTGTCATATTATCAGATGTAATAATCGACGTCTCAGACGTAGATGAGCAATCGATTTCCCTCGGGTCGAGGGTAGAAACATTTTTTTTTTTAAATATTGAGAAGATAAGTTTAGAGATGAAATGTAAGACGCAAAAGATTTTATTTGTGGAGTTGAAAAAAAGGAAATGTAAAAAAGACAAGAAATGTAAGAATTTGAGAAGAAAATAAAGATGAGAGGGTGGCTGAGAAGAAACAGTTGTGTTGACAGGCAAAGTTTGCTCAGGGACATCACCACCTGTAGAATAAATAACGACGAGTCAATTTTATCCAACGATTCTGAGGACTAAAATAGATACCAAGGGAATCACGTTACCCGATTAGCAAGAGAGGCCAAGTATTTTCTCTCTTTTAATATTATACTTTCATGTATGTGTATGTTATTGATGTACCGTGCCATTGAACGCGGTGTTCAATGTATAGATTGAGACAAATCAATTGATTTTCTTATTTTTTAAGCCTGGCAAAATAATTCTTTTGCTTTTTTCTCTCCTAGATTCTGTATCTTTTATAACTACATGAAGAAATTATTCTTATTTTAAATTAGCAGCAAATAATTAATTTGTTGTCATCAGCCGGAGGACAAAATATTACTTAGTAACAGAGGAGTGTCAAAAACAAACGTGATCCCGGGTCAAAAAAATAACAAGTTTGACGTTTTTGACTTAAATGGTTACTAACTGGGTCAAGTTAGCCAAAAGTGAGCAAAAAATGAACGAAAACACATTTGATTTTGACTTTTTTCTGGCTAACTTGACCTACATAGTGTCCATTTGTCAAAAAACGTCAACTTTGACAGATTTCTTTTACTTGGCTTAAATTTGTCAAAAAGTTAAATGTTTTTTTTTTGCCCAGGATATTCCGCGTACTGTTACCGCCCAACCAAGTCTCTTCCTTTTCTATTGTAATCAAATCAATGATATCGAAAGTAATAATTGAATTTATAATTACAATAAATAATATACATCATAAATTTTTAATAACTCAGATGTTTTGTATTCTAAGCCGCATCTCTCTACCATTTTTCTTCAATTTATATTAATATTTACTAAGTGATAAATTAATTTAATAGCGTTGATAATTAATTCTTTGGAAATTGTTAAGTCCGTGAGGTGCTCAAGTCTAAATTTATAACAATTGTTAATCGAAAGACCGGGGTGCAGACTGTCCTTGTGGGAATCATGGCCGATACGCAGGTCTGATAAAAAAAAATATTATTTTAAGCTAATTTATTATTAAAATTGTATTACTTAGTCGATTGAATGGCGGGTTCAGTTAACCGTCAATTAAAAGCAATTTATCTAAATATACATCCATATAAATTACTGTTTGGTACAACAAACAAGTGTTTTAAATAATAAAAAATTAAACTCCAGCATTTAAAACAACATGAAATTTTTAATTAGTTAAATGAAATAAAAAAAAAGTTGTACTTGTATTTTTCATTCGTTCAAATAAAAATAATAAAATTTTTTTTAATCTACCCTATTTGATTACATAAACTTAATTAGTTTTTCCATTTTAAAAAATATGCATTTTTAATATATACGTAGAAAAATTTTCTAATTAAATTTTTCCAATTTAATACATAAAATTTATTTTTTTCCTTTATTTTCTTAAAAAAAAAAATTTAATTAAAAAACGTTCGTAAGTTTAAGTTTATAAATAAATGTCTATATATTTATAAGCAATGAAATATTTTTTTTTTGTTAAATATAAAAAAAAAGTATTGAAGTAAAGTATAGAAATTGTATTTGCGACTACTGCTCCATTCTTTGACATTTAATACTCTATTTAATTAATGAAAACGTATAAAATAAAATTTCCATTATAATAGTGGGGTAAAAGTATCTCTGGACAGATTTTTAAAAATAATTATGTCATTGGGTCTTTATCTGATTTGTTAAAGTGTCCAAAACTTGGGCTAAAGTGGCCAAAAACGGTACCTATACCCCATATTGGATGTAAATATTCAGTAGCAAACAATATAGATAAAGCGGAAGTTTACAAATTGAGAATCTGTGATATCCGTTTTGGTTGCGATGATGATGAGTACGGCAGGATGCAGCGACACGTAGCACGCGCCCGGAACAAGCGAATGAGTACCCACAGTCACGATCAATACTTCCCTCCTCACGGTTTCCACCCTCGAGCTCTTCTTTCTGAATTCTAGTGTAACCTGCACGAAGTACTGTAGTGTGCTAGTGTACACTATACAACTACAGTACAGTACAGCGCATACAGTAGTATGATACCATACACATATATGCCTGATAACTGCACATGCCTCGGTGCACATGCTTTGAGTTTTTATTTTATAGCTCTATATGCTGCCTATGCCTCTATACATCTAAACACTACACACAAACATTCATTTTTTTTCATTCTTTCCCTATCTTGTATTTTATTCCGCTTCTGTTATATTCTGCACCCTCGGTTTTTTTCTCTCGTCTTTTCCTGCCCATGGATCTCATTCAGGTGAAAGAAAACTCGGTCATGGTCATTTCAGTGTCACTCTAATGCTTCGATTCAATCGCTTTTTAAATTATAAATTTATAAATTTACCAAACTCTCATACACTATTGATATTATTGTTATTTATTATGTCATAAATTTTTTTTAATTTAAATTACAAATATAAAAAATATATATAACCGGCAGATAATGGAGATCGATCAATACTTTTCATGAATACTTAATCTAAAGCTCTTATTAAAAGTTTATTTAATCGTTTTGTCTATTAAAAAAAAAACTTTTGAATAAGTAAAAAAAAAATCAAGTTTATTTTTAATTCAAATAAAATTGATTTTATGGAAGTGAATTTTTTTTTAAGTAAATATTAAAATTTAAAATGACATTTATGTAATAATATATATATTTTAAAATTATAATTTTAAATTTTAAATTGAGTATAGAGTGATAATAAACAAGCTGATGATCGAAAGGTAAAACTATTTTATTGGACGTTCTAATCTGAGCCTAAAGTAAATAAAATGAAGGTTTCATTCCATTAGACTTAACTTCATCGCATTAAAACACGTTGTATTGGGAATCCACACATTCCATAACGTACAAAACCGGCCCCACGTGATCTGAATTCCAAAGTCCTAGCAAATTATATGGGGATATAAAAAAATGTCCTGATTTAATTTACTTTATTAAGAATAACGTATTGAAATATAATCATTGATTTATTTTTAGTTTCTATTTATACTTAAATTTTTATTACTTAATAAAAATACTCGTAAGAAAATTAAATAATCTGTCAAAAATCTTTTGAGAGTTAGTAAGAAGTTTGTCAAAAATAGTACTCGTAAAAAAATTAACGGATAATTTTTTACCCTTCGGTCAAAATCGATGAGCCAATAAAAAAAAAGATCGCTTTGAATCTCTATCTTTAGGTTTTTTTTTTGTACATTGATGTCGAAATTTTTTCTCAAAAATCAGGGTCAGAACAAAAGGAGGAAAAAAATTGATCACGTTCCTGGGTTAGAATCAGAAAAATTTCCGCTAAAATCTGTCGGTCGTTCGAAAAATTAAGCCCGTAACAAAAAAAAGGTAGCAAGCTCTAAGTGATTTTCTTTTAACTTATTTATGATTGTTATTTTAATAAAAAAAAGTTACAGAAAGAAATAAAAGAATAAAATTTCGGGTAAATTTATTGCAGAACCAAAAATTCAGAGTTGGCTTTTTGAGCATTGGAGTATTTTTTTGAAATTATCTATACTAATGACTAATTGAGGAAATAATTGAAGCCATAGAGAATAGAAAATTAAATTTTTTTAAAGAAAACTTTATCATAATTTTGTATGATGGTCAAAATTTAAAACAAAAAATAGAACTAAATGTTGAAGAATTTAAAGTATCAATAAATAAATTATTTTCATGAGTCTGCTATTTGGAATAAAAAAATGTTTCTATTACTCAATATTTAATTAAACGTTAAGTTAATCACCAAATATGCTCTATCATTACTACATATATATGCTCAAAAGATTCATTTTTATTTTTAACTTTAAATTGGTATCATTAGTCCTCGTATTCTATTAAAAATAATAACTATTAGGAATGTCCAAATCAATTAATGCTATCATTTAATTATATCAATTATTCTTTTTTTAATTAGCTACCTAATCAATACAAGGTATATGACGTATTAAACACCATTAAATATAAATTATTTCAATATTTAAGTCTTTAAAAATTTTATCCAATCCAGCCGATAATCTAAAATGAGTCTCTGCGATGTCAAATAATTTTAATTTATTAATTTTATAAAATATTAATATCAAAATGTAGAAAATTTCTTTGCATCAGCACTTTTTAAAATTTGACATTTGAATTTTAACAGAATATAAATAAAATACGTAATTAAATTATTTGCAAACATTAATTGAGTTAATTAGAGTACTTTAAGTAGAGACGGATATTTTTTTTATTTAAAATATATGTCTTTATTTTAAAAGTAAGTAAAATACGAGTTTAATAATTTAAAAGTAAATAAATTTAATGTTTATTTATTATTTTTATTGACGACTCATCTTTCAAATAATAGCTCAAGTTAAATAAAAAAGAATTCTACAACCAATTGTTAAAATATATAATTTAAAACAAAATGATAATTAAATTCGTACAACGCATATAACAACACGCTAACGTTCAAATGTTAGCAGTTGGATTTTAAATTACCTCAATTTTATAAAATTATTTTTTTTTATTCTATAGAAAATTTTAATTTCATTTTAAAACGTAATAAAAAAAGTTTATTAATTATTTTTAATAAATGGAATAACTTTTTTAATAACGAGCTTTTTTTTTCTTCACTTAATACTTTACCTAAAGTAATTATCAATAATTTATTTTAATTAACAAGATATATTAATAAGAATAAGAACAATAACAGAGAATGAAATTTCTTTTTAATTTTTTTACCCGTAAAACAAAAGGGACCGGATTTAATTGTAATTTAAGCTTTCTTTTAACAAAGTAATTAAGTCCTTTTATTTTATCATACTTAGTATACCTATACTGTAACACTTGTTATCATTTTAAGTGGAAGTTTATAAGAAGAGTACTGAGTGAAAAGCCTTGTCGAGCACAATTGTCAACATAACTTGTTTTATTTTCTTCTTTATCTCTTCTTCTAATACTATATACATTATAGGTATTCTCAGACTGACCCACCCCACTTATTAAAAATATTCAATGACTAAACTGTCGTGACCGCATGCTAATTTTATTAATTAATTATAAAAAAAAAATAAAGCATTAATTGAAAAGTAGAAAACGTGGTGGGAATTTCCCCGTGATAGATTTTTGAAAAATTACTTACAGTTGTTATCAATTGAAAGTTGAACGAAATTTTTTAAGTTAATTTTAGCCGCCAAAATTTGAAATTTTGAATTATTAAAAAGAAAATTTTACTGAAGTTTTTTAAATAATTCAAAATTTCAAATTTTGGCGGCTAAAATTTACTTAATAAATTTCAAGGTCATTGAACATTTTTGAAAAGTGGGAAGGGAAGGGGTATTGTCAGAACATTCCCTTTAATTCAATGGTTAATTAAATTTCTATAAAATAACAATATACTCGTCAATTAAAATAAACAATTGATTGTAATAATCAATATTTGAATCTAATTTTAACATAAAATACTTCAATAAATAATGAAATTATTAAATCGACTGTAAAATGAAGTTTTAAAACTTTTTTTATGAAATATTGAACAGCGGAAAAAAGAATAAACGAATAAATGGAAGTTAATTTGCGTGAGGAACGTTCGCAGGATGCGATGAAGGTCAGGGGTACATAGCAATATAAACAAGTGGGGATAAGTTTAATAGTGTATTGTAATATTAAAGCAACACAATAACGTTTACACTAATGATTAAATATATATAGTCAGTTAAATTAAAGGTTTGATCAGCTGTCACGTTGTTAAATGTAAACGTGAATGATATGGATAGATAAAACATGGATAGATAATCATGTACTAAAATAAAATGACGTCTATATATTATTTTGCGAATCTTGTCGTAAGAAGATCCTAAGTATTAATGAAAATACTACACGCCCACATCCCGTGACTCGATGCTTTATAATATCCCGTCGTTGCTAAAATCTTAATATTTTATTTCTGAATTTAGTATCAAGTGGACGTGCCTATTGAAGTATTCAAAAAAAAATTTATATTTATTCAACATTCAAGTTTTTAGTCCGAGTAACATCAAGGGACAACAAACTTGTTGAAAGATAAAATAAAAATCTTTTTTAAAAAAAATAAAAATAAGCAAACATGGTGAGGGTGATACTGAATTACATTTTCTTCGGCTTGCTTTTGCAAACTTTCCTCGTTTCTGCAAAGGTAAGGGATTTATTCAAATTTATTAGTAGACTTAAACTATGGAAATTGAATAAGTTAATTTTTTAAAATGATTACTTGAATTTGATATGAATAAGTAGTTAAAATTTTTTAAATTCTATAATTTTCAAAAATATTCTTTTTAGTTACCCGACTGGGTACCTGCAGAAGTAATTGACATGGCTCAAGGAGAGAAGGGTAGATGTATGTCTGAGCATGGAACAACAGAAGGTTTTTATTCAATTTATTATTTAAAATAAATTTTAAAATTTTTTCATTAATTTGATATTTTAAAATAAATTTTTTGTTTATAGATATGATTAATGCGGTTAACGAAGGTAATATTCCGAATGACCCTAAGCTAACTTGTTACATGTTTTGTCTGTTTGAATCCTTCAGTATAGTAAGTTTTTTTTTATATTATTAAAGTAAGAGACCTAGTACCCGATCAGTCATGTATGTGTACATATATTTACTAAATATATATATGCAAATACATGGAGTAATCGAGTACTACACTATAAAAATTTTTTCACCCGGTGTAGTGTAAATATCTCGGCGTTAAATTTAGGCGGTGTGAATTTAAAATTTTTATACCGCCAAACGTATAAATTAAAATTCATGATAATTTTGCGTTAATAAAATTAATCATAAAAATATTTGAATGTTGAAAAAATACTATTTAATATCTAAATAAAATTAATGTAGTTACTGATTAAGTAGTTGAAAATATTTAATGATCGTTTGTTGCTCGTTAATTAAAATTACAACGAGTAATACAGAATGGTGTAAAAAAGTAGATTACGCCGTGTTAAAATTACACGAATGAAAAATTTATACCGAGAAAATTTTTTCGAGTGTAGTTCCCTGATTGGATACTAGGTCTTTTATCTGATTATTAATTTTATTTTTTTTATATAAAAACAAATTTTTAAATTGTAAAAATAAATTTTTTTTTAGATTGATGAAGACGGCGTACTGGAATATGGAATGCTTACTGAAATGTTTCCAGATGATATAAAAGCTAAAGCAGAAACTGTTCTTTCAGGTTGTGCTGAACAAGGTAAGTTCAATATATAAAGAAATATGTAAACAATAATAATTTATTATAATTATAATTTTTTATATTAAAGCTGGAGCTGATAACTGTGAAAAAGTATATAAAATAGCTACATGTGTCCAAAGCAAATCTCCTGACGTAAGAAATAAATGAAATTATTTTTTTTGTGAACTAAAATGGCAATTAAAAATTTTATTTCCCTTTTTTTAGATGTGGTTTATGATTTAAAAAAGTATATTACAATACCAGCAATGATAAGAAAGGACGCGAATGCCGATGAATGATCGAAGAGTTGGCGCAAAAAAAATCGTTTTAAATTTAACCGAAGTAAAATTATGAAGAAAACATTTAAAAATATATAACTTTAATTACAGTGTAGTACTAGAGAAATAAAAATTAATTAGACATTTTAAAAAATTTCCAACGAATGTTTTAAGCAAAGGTCTTACGAAATGTATAAATTTATACATATATATATGTACATTAATATAAAAAAAACACGTGACAAACTCAATATACAATAAAATTTTAAAAATATCAATGCACATTTTTTGATCATGGGTACGACCAATAATTATTAATATAAAAAAAAAAAAAATAAATAAATACTTTTGTTACTAAAAAAAAATTTTTTTTTTTTTAACAAATTTTTCATGTAATTTTTTAAATTTGAACACATGTGTACTATCACATAATAGTTTTATTAAAATATTTATTCTATTAAGTAAGCAATGATTTTAAAATACCAATAATTAAATAATTAAGATAATTTATCTAATGAATATAATTACGCATTGTAACTAATATACCAAGACATTAAGACATGACTAATGGGCATAAAATTATATAAAAAAAAATAAAAAGTAATAATAAGAAATATGCTTTAAAAGAATGGTGTTATCAAGCGTAAAGTATGCGTGTGATAAAAAATATTAAGAATAAAAGTACAAGGCACGTATTATAGGACACTAATGGTGCTTGAATGAAATTACACGCTGTAGCGTGGCTGAATTAATTGAGTTTGTATCAAGATTAGATACTAATCCAATTGATAATCATCGAGATAAATTTATCAACACGAAACTGAGCATGCTAAGTGTAACTACGTGTTAAAAACATTAAGGTGATAGCCAGACTAAACATATATAAACATTTTTTTTAATGACAATGAGAATTGTGAAGTAAACCTTGAGCTAGCTATTTTATGTGGTGATTATTTTTTTCTTTAGTCAAAAAAAGTTTGTTATCGATTAGATTTTTTTACTTCACAAACTCTAAAGTATCTATAGCAGCAGTAGCAATAACAACAACAACATTGGACTCCAGGCACAATCGTTCATAGCTTTTTTGGCATAAAAAATTATACCTTAAGGTCGATAGAGTGAATAGCAGCAGAGTTTGGAGAAGGATCTTTAGCAGTATCTCGATTTTCAATGTTGTTGTTAACGTTGGGCAAGGAACCCCCAGCTCTGAACTGATTCCCAATGCTTATGTGCAGGTGCTTACTGCCACTTGATTGAGGAGGACTTGCACCAGCACTCTTCACAGACAATGGTGTCTCTGGTACACCACTTCCAGTAGGACTTGCTCCTACTGAACTGCTTGCTGACGCCACCTATGCAAGTTCATTACAATTGTTGTTGTTTTTTTTTTATTCAATACAATTGTTTTATATCCCATGTAAAGACAATCAAATATTTAACGCTAATTTATTTTTTCTACCAATGGGTGTAAATAAAAATAATTAACGTGCAGATGAACTTAAACTGACGAGATTAAATTGTATATTAATTAATTGATAGGTAGATAAGCTATAAATAATAGAGGAAATACTGATGTACAAATTGAGGTCACATTCTACCCCTTTTATATTAAAACCTCATATTAATTTAGTTTGACTCAATCAACTCATGTATTTTAATAATTTAGATTTACACTAGAGTGTGATAAGAAAATTTACTACCATACATGTGAGTAAAATAGTTATGATTTTAAGTTTAAAAAAAAAGTTTAAAATTTACGAGTTGAGAGAAAAAAAAAAAAAGACAAGAAAAAGGAATAAAAATTAAAGTGCGACAATTGATTCACGAGAGCATTATTTATCGTATTACTGCGGTATCAACCCTTACTCAGATGCTGTTATTTAATATTTTTTTTTACGATCTACGATAAAACTTTTACTCCTTATCTCTCTATTTCTCTGTATGTTTACTTGTCGAGTTTAATGGAAACCCAGAGAAGCGATCGTAGCCTCGAACTCGGAACAGTAGCTCTATTCGTCGTTGATATATAGGATGCAATGTGTGTTCCTGTATCACATCACGGGTATGCACGTGTGCAGCACATAATATAACCTTCGTCGTCTCATACATGTGACGATAACGTTTTATTGTTATTGCGAATAGCCACGACGCCATCAGACGAGAGAAAGAAATTAAAAAGTGGCTCTCTGTTATATTTTAAATTCTTATATTTTTATGCACCACATATTATCCATTACTCATAAATATTTCATTTATTTTTATTATATATTGTGAAAAAATTTTTAATTGAACCCAGATTAAATTCGGAATGATTGCGGAGCTGATATCTGTTTATTTATTTGCACCCTCCGGAATAAAATTCAGAGTAAAATTTGTTTTAATATCAAAACTTCAGCTCGGAGTGAAATTCAAAGTGGAGTAAAATCATAAAATAAATAAAATTATACGAATGAAAATTACTCATCAACCAGAGCACGAAATTATGCTAAAAGATATTTAAATCGAAAATTATAATATGAATAACAATTTAATATTCAAATTTTATAATTAATAATTTATAAGATACTTTAGTATAATTTATAATTAACTTCTTTAATACTCGATAATAAATAAATATTATTTTAGGTTTTTACTGTAAAATTTATTTAAAAGTTAACAGAGATCGATTACTCGCATCATCTTCCACTCTCTATTTTTCTCCCTCTCTCATTCTTGTCTTGTTAAATCTTTCTCTCTTGGTTACTCTCTTGTTCTCAATTGAGAACACTCAGAGTAACCATTTTCTCTTTGTCAGTGAAACGAGGAACAACGAAACGACCTCGGAAATTCAAATATAGCTGATGAATATGGTGATGAGCCAGCCCAATCGAACCGTCAAATTCTGATCGTTAGAAATTTTTTATATTTTTTTAAATTTTATACCCATCAGAGTCAATAACGACATGTACTAAACTATCATCAATACCTTCCTCAAACTAAAAACAAATAAATAATAATAAAAAAAATAATTTGCTAGTTTAAAATTAATTTTGACCATCAAAAATAACCAACAAATCATTTAAAAAAAAAAAAAACTTAAAATTGCACATATAGCTTTTTTAATTTTCTACATGTGCATTTTTTTTTTTTTTTTTTTTTTATTTTTAATATATTTGTTAAAAAAAAAATCTAAAAATTATAAGACCCCGGCTAATTTCACGATCATGGTTAATATGTTGAGTAAATAAAATAGTATGAAATGATAAATAAATTTTAATGTTAATAAAATATGTATGAATTTTTTCAAACACATTCCATCACGTTCTTCAATGATATAGTGACATAAATAATTAAATAACCAATTAAATAAACATTAATACAAACAAGTCCGTCTATTTAATATTTTGTTTCCCTACTCAGGTCATTAGCACTTGAGTAAAGAAATAAAATGTAAAATACGTTCAATATGGCGAAGGCTAACAGAAAAATTTCAACAATAAAACTTTTGTCGCCATACTATTTTATCAAATAATTTGTCATTGAAAGAAAAACTAACGTGACTAATTCAAACGATGTATAGACTCGAGAGAAATTAAACGAATCCATAAATTCCTTAAAGTAAATAGATAATAACTAATAATCCACCAACTTCCTAGTATTTCTTAACATTCTTTTTACACACGTATTAAGCTCATTAAATAATATTTATTAACTTAATATCCGATAGTACTTAAGCATAAAGTATTTAGTACACAGAAAAAAATAACTTCTCGCGTGAAATATTTTATGATCCTGAAGTTATTTAAAAAAAAATATTTTTAAAAAATGCACTTATTAATTTTTTAATTTTTTAAATGTGCATTTTTTTCAAAATTATATTTCATTTCTGTGTACTAAAAAAAAAAAAAATACTTTTCCCGCGCATTATTTGTCTCATGTGTATTCTTATTTTATTAAAAAAAAGAAAAAAAAAAAGCTTCGTCAACAAAATCGTGAGAAAAAGATACGACATAAAAAGTGGGCGGAAGACGAAAAGCAAGTCGTAAACCTGCATATATTTATATATATATTATTTCGTCTCCTTTCTTTAGTATCTCAATCTCATCTTCTTACTACCCTTCCACTTAATTCTCTTTCTCTCTTTCAATGACCACACCGAGCTCCGAAAATATACACGAGGAAAAGTATGTACACATACATTTAGAATTACAGCTTCTTCGTGTTTACGTTTTACCGTTCTCTATCCAGAGCAATGCAAACGCGTTGGTTGTAACCCGCGTGCACTAAAACCCCGGGAAAAAATAATAAAATAAAATATTAAAAACTGTAATAAAAAATAGAGTAAAACTGCATACACTTGCACGTACACATACATAAGTATATATGTATACATATATAAAAAATCATAGAAATAATAATAATAATAATGTTTATATGAATAATAATAATAATGGCAGTGGTAGCAGTGGCAGAGCAGTATCATGCCGAGGGAGGTTAGGGACATTGATCTACAAGAATAAAATGAAAAGTCAAAATAATAATAATAATAGTAATAAAAAACTAAAAGTACTTACCCTGCTAGTAACATCAGAAACTTCTCTCATGATGGCTTCAAATGCAGCAGTTTCCTCAGCCTGTTTTTGGTTGAGGAGCGCAATCTTTTCACTGAATTTCCGTGGATTCGCCATGATGGCCGGGCCACGGCACAAGTACACAACCCACACAAAACTTAATCACGACTATATCTGTGCACACACTTTTACTTGCACAAAACACTTAATAATCACCTGGTAAATTTATAAAATAAAACAACAATAATTACTACTAATTATTATTCCACCAATAAATATTTATCTGTTTATAAAAAAAAACAAAGTAACAAAAATTAATTAACATTCACCTGTTAAAAATCTAGGACAGACTCAAATAATCACGTCTTTCTATTTAAATATGTATTATGTATTTCCCCAGCTTCACCCGCCTTCTTGCGCTCTAGCTCTAAATTTTACTCGGTCTCTTTCCCACTGGTGATTTACAGTCTCCCTTCCTCTCGCTCTCTCTCTTGGTCTCCCTTTCCCCGGGTCTTTCACTTGCGGTCTGTTTGTTGCCTCCACAAGACCGCAAGCTTACGGAGGAGCTTGTCACCAGTAGTAAAATCAAAAAGTTTAACAGGAACAATGCAGCTCTTTAAACAACTAGGATCACTAGGATCATGTCCACGTCTCATTTCATTCCCTTACTCTTTTTCCCGACTGTACACGCGCGACACAAACACGACCTCTCCCCAATCTGTCTACACACACAACACTTTTCAAATAAAACTTCGCTTATACTTCTATTCCTATTTCCTCCACTCTATTTCTACACCACTTATATTTCCTACTTCACTTATTACTATTATTTATATTTTACAACTGATTCTCTTTATCCCGCACAGTAAACTCCTTCTCTATTCACCACTCGCGTGTCAATAAAATTCAAGTTATTGATAAAAAAAAATTTAATTCAAAAAATAAAATAATTTACACAAGTATAAAAACTTCGCGTCAATTTAAAAATTCAAATTGTCTAGTTATTTTACTTATTACCGCGGGTTAATTTGAAAATAAAATATGTTGGGTTATTATTTATTTAATGTCTTATGTCTCTCTCTGTTTAATATCGTGCTTTTGCTTACTTCCACCACACATGAGAGCGTGTTGCGGGCTTTTTTAACACACCACTGCCGCCTCGATTGACTGACGGTCACTGATACGCAAGATTATGCGACGCAGCGCGCCACGCGCATCGCGCAGAAACTCTTTTATTCAGAGTCAGAGCCATTGGTCATATCAACGACAACGACGTACACTTTAACTTGTGTTTTTTATTTATTTACTTAACTACTTTTTTTTTTTTTTTAAACTCAATTCAATTCGACTCAATACATATGTAGATATTTAAATTAAATAAACTTGTGTTTAATTACAGCAGTACATATTTTTTTTATTTATTTACTCATTTAATTGTTGGGATAAATGTTTTTATTATTAATGATAACGCTAATTATTATTATTATTTATTGAGTAGATTAATAGTACATTCACTGATGGATGGTGACAACTATATTTTTAACATTAGGTGGGAAATAATAGTAACCCCGTAGGAGGTTACTTTCCTATTTAACAAAGAGCACCACTTTACGCGCGCGACGATGACAGACTAAGGAAACATGCCCAAGGTTTTTCTCAGCTGATGCAAAGCGAATCGTTTTATCGATTGAGGTTTTTAAACTATTGCGCATTCCCGCCAAATTTTTTATTTTATTTGAATCCGGTTTATTAACCCCAGGTTATTTGGCTACATGGTAAATATATGAAAATATACTTAAATAATTAAGTAATAATCCGCTGTGCATATTAATTAATTTAATTATTATTTTAAAACCGAGTTTTAGTTTTAATTTATATTCAAATTTAAAATGACGACGTGACTGACGCTGATGACCTTGATAATGTTTTTTATCCTCATTTTAATTTGTTGTTTGCTCGTTTTGCGTATACTTGTGTCACAACGGAGTACATATTTATTATTTATGAGTTATGATATTAATATTTTTTTAATTATTTGTAAATATAGTAATATATGTTATTATAAATATGTACAAGTTTGATGAAAAACTTGAAATTGAGTGTTTGCCGGCGGTTATTTACAAACAACTTGTTGATGAATTGAATTATAATGATGACTGGATTATATTGGCTGAGTATGTGGCACAACAGATTGGATTTAAAGGGTAAATACAAGTATTTATTTATTTAAATAATTAATTAACCCTGTGTATGTATACGGGGTCTTTGGAGGAACACTCAATTTTTTTTTTTTAAATTACATTTTTTCAAATACTCTTTAGCAAAAATTTTAAACTTTTGACTTTGGAAACTTCTGGATCATGCACTAGACACTTTAAAGTGCAATCCAGAATTTTTTTTTATATTTTTTGAAAGCTCGGAAACTGAAAATTTGTTCCCTAAAAGATCCAGTTAAAATATTAGTCATTATTAATGAGTGTGAATGTAGCAGACATCAAATTTAAAATTATAAATAATTAATAAAATAAAATTTTTAAAAACTACGCATTTAAAAAATTAATAAGTGCATTTTTTATCAATATTATTTTTAAAATTATTTACTTTATTTATTTATAATTTTAAATTTGTCTGATGTCTGCGACATTCACACTCATAAATATTAATCTAAATAATATTACAGTTCGAGTTGGATAAAATTATTAGATGACAAAAAAAATTTTAAACAGACACCAGCTGAAAATTTATTATGTGAATTAAATATACGAATGTGCACAGTAAGAACTTTAGGTGAATTATTAGAAAACTGCCAACTATTACGAGCACTTTCGATTATTTGCGAGCGTCAATCTTTAATTATCACAAGACAGCCCAACTGTGATGGAACTGACGAAGTAGAAGTAGATTTAGGAAAGTATTTAAAATTAAAATGTCAAGCTACGGGATTACCACCACCTGTTTACACCTGGTACCATGAGAACCTTCCGTTGGAAACCCAAAATAAGGAAGAACTGAGCGTTGTCATCAATAGTACTGATCAAGAAGGAGACTACAAATGTCAAGTAACTCAAGTTAATATAGAAGACTTAATTGTTGATCAATTAATGTCCAATTCAGTTTATCTCAAAATAAAATCGACACCTGTTATTATTACTAAACAACCATTATCGGTAATTGAAGTGCAAATTAACGGTACACTTAAATTAAGTTGTCTGGCAGACAGTCATCCAGCGCCTAATTATCAATGGTTTCATAATAACACTAAATTAGATGTTCAAAAATCAAATGAACTTGTTATAGAAAAATTTACCAGTCAAAATGAAGGAAAGTATTACTGTCATATCTACAATAGTGTCAGTGAAGCGTATACTGAAAAAAGTAATGTCATGGTAAATATCAATTACATTTTTTTATTACGTGTCAATTAATAATAATTGATGTAATTAAATTGGGATTATTTTGGTATTTATAGATCGAGTTACCTCGGGAAAAGGCAGTAGCTAAGATAGCATTGCTTGTAGCCAACGAAAATTATTATTATCAAGAAAAATTAAAGACACCACAAAAAGATGTAGCTAAACTTGGACAACTTCTTGAGCAAATTGGATTCCAAGTTATTTGTTTACTCAATTTGACGACAGCACAAATGAAAAATGCTATGAAATTTTTTAGCTCATTGCTTTGTGAAGGTGTCTATGGTAAATTTAATCCAATACCGTGAATTAATATAATGTAGCAAACGCATGAATTAAAAATTTTATTTAAATAGGTTTATTTTATTTTGCTGGCCATGGTTTTAAGATGCAAGAAAGTTATATGCTTGCAGTAGACGCTCCGAGTAATTTTTTAAGAACCGATGCAATATGCGAGAGTGAATTACTTGCCATGATTCTTCCGAAAGATCCAGCGCTGCTAGTTGTGATTCTCGACACGTGTCAAACAGTTCCTCCAAAGTAATAACATAACTTTTACTTCGACACTTAAGTTGGGAATATATTTAAAGAAAAAAACTTTTTGTCATAGTAGTAGTTATAGTATAAATTACAATTTATTTTATTTATAGAGAATTAAATCCTGAAATTCATAAGGAAATTCCTAAAGTTAATGAATACAGAAGTAATAAAAATCTTAGAAATTTAATTCAAGCCTACTCGACATCTAGCCATCGTCCGAGTTACGAAAGATTTAGTACTGAATGTGGATTGTATGTAACTCATTTGAGTAAATTTATAACAAGAGATATACCAGTACAAAAAGTATTTGAAGAAACTGGAAAATGTGAGAGAATATTTTTATTTATAAAAATATTTATTTAAATTAACTACTGGCTTTATTAATTAATAAACTAAATATATATAAATAGTAATAATTAATATCATAAATACTTTCAGCGATTGATATCTGGTTTGAGGGGAAAGAAAGAAATCAAATTCCGATGTTTGCTTTGACAGTAACGAAACCTTATCGTCTTATTGACGCTATTTACGCTGGTAATTTAAATTGTTGACGTCAGAGCCCTATAGTATTTATTATCATAATTATCACGTCTAATTAGTTACTTATTTTTTTTTCTAGGAAAAAGTTTTGACGTTATCAATAATTTAAAAGACATTACAACTTTTCCGACTAAAAAAATCGATTTATGTTTCAAACAAACTGGAATAAATTGTAAACTTGTTATCGCACAATTAATTAAACCTTATTTTAATTTTATAAAGTTAATTCTTATTGGTCTAGACGATGATGTCACTGTTAATCTGTATAACTCTGTAAAATTAGAAAGAAATAATTTATATCGCAGCTCTCAGAGAAATGAATTTCATCTACACAATCCACAAATCAATAAAGTTGGAATTATTTAGATTTAATCTATACATATATATCAAACTGTTTTATTAGTGGGCTATTACTTTAAGTGATATTATTTTTTAGGGTCCAATTGTCGTATCGATTGAGAGAGGCGGCACTTCATTTGGCGCAACATTATTCCAAGTTACTGATCATATCCCTCCGTTATTACGCAACTTGTGATTGTAATAAATAATCTTATCAAATATATGTATTATATATATATTATAAAAATATGTTACCTTTAAAATTAATAAATTATTTTTTTTTATTGCGTTTAATTTTATATTTATCGTTGGAATAATTATCTCATTGACACAAATGCTCATTTATTTTTTTTTACAGAATATAAATTTTTATTTTTTTTTTTTAATGTTAATAAAAATCATATCACTTTCATTACTGAAAAAATAAACAGATGAAAATAAGTATACATACATAAATATGTTTAGTTATCAATGAAAATAATAATAATAATAATAATAATAATGATTATATAAATTACTTACCGCGGTTACTAACATTAATTCATTACACATAGTAACTATCCATGATGATTCTACATTTTCAGTGAACTCTCGGGTAAATCGATAATTAGATAAATATATTTTTTCACGGTACTCTGGCATAATTCCCATTTGAAGTGGTGGTAATTCGCCTTTCTTTTGCATTTCCTCAAAACCTCTCAGGCTATAGTATGCCATTGTTATATCAACAAATATTCTTTCTCTATCTAAAATATAATTTATTATTATTTTTAATAATTAACAATAATCATTACAATGTCCACTGTATATTTTTAAAAAATGATCCTAAAGTAAGAAGACAATCAACAGTTTTTGGATTTTTGTCAACAAATCCATTATAAAAAAAAAAAGAACTGAAAAAATGCGCATGCAGAAATTCAAAAAAGCTATAGGTGCAATTTTTGAAAAAATTTTTTTTTACAATTCATCATTTTTAAAAGAATTAAAAAATTATAAGACATCGGCAAACTTGAATAGCATTTTAAAAAGTGTAAGGTTTTGTCTGATGTCCTTTGAAATATAAATAATTGTCAATCGTTCATTCTTTCGACTATCATAAACATAAAAAACAATTAAAAATTATTGAAATAAATCTTGCCTTCAACTCCTTCACGACGAACATCAATCGTATATGGAAACATTGCATAAATCTCTTCTTTTTTAATGGGAATTAATTTTTTTTGTGCTTCTGATAACAGTGATATTCTTTTCCTCAGCTTCTCAATTACATCTGGAATAACTAAACCTTGGAGACTGTCATAGTCTTCTTCAGCAAGAGCGTGTGATACAACTTCGACTGCCTTAAATAAATAATATTTTAATTAAACTGCAATTACAAAAAAAAAAAATAAATAAATAAAGACATACTTGCTTGGACCCTTCAGCGAATTCCACCATATCAAAATCATTATCAAGCGAGCCTCTTATCACCACGTGAAGATTATAAGAGCTTTTGAGAGTTTTAAAAAAATTCGGCATTAAAATTAAAGGATCATCTGTCAAAGCTGGAAGCCGGACAAAATGTGCTTCCTCATCTGGCTGGACACTGTAAAATTTTTTGACCCCGTAATTTGATGTTTTTAAAACTGAATTTATTAATTTTTTTTCCCGCAAACATGAGTGATTAGGTAATTTATTATTATCTAGTTTTTTAATTAATTTATTAGCTGTTATTACTCCGTAATAACGAACACGTGGATTATTACAAACATTCTTGTAAATATTATAAAGTAACATTGCTAAAAAAATAACCTTTAATAACAAAACGACGTTTTACTCTCCGGTATTTACGCACGAATTTACGAATAGTAAACAATCATAACCTACAAAATTTTAATTTATCATTTTAATGATTTTTTGTCTGATAAAACTAATTATCTATTCAAAATTATGTATTTTATGATTATTATTTTGTAATTTTCAAAATAAATTATTGTAATTAATTCAGTTTTACAATCACTTTTGTTTAAAATTCCCGCACTCGCCGATTTTAATTATGGCGGGTAATTTAAAATTATTAAATTTTATGATTCTGAAATTAACAGACAATTATATTTAGGTATCAATGGTTAATTAAAAAAGAAAAAGATAATAATGATAATTATTTTCTAGAACAATTTATTAATATATTTATTTAAATTATCATAAATTGATTGTTTTTAAATCAATAACAGTGTGATGTACAGAAAAAGCGATCACATTGTAAATTTTACATTGTAAATAATATAAAAATTCTTTTAGTTCAACGTTGATATAAATAATAGTATTTTTAATTATAAAAAAAAAATGGTAAACAAATTTAAATATCAAACTCAACGTTAGCAATAACAATTTGAATAATAATTTATGTTAATAATAGAGGCACATTTTTCACCAGCATAACAAATCCAATAGAAATAAATTTATAATTATCATAGAATACAATTGATTATCTTTAAATCAAATATACATCTCTTGTAAAATAAATGTGAATAAACAAAAAAAATCACTCAATGTAAATATATCGCATTTTTAATTCCAGAAAGACTTACACTTTTATTAGCCTTTTTGGGAATCCCTTTGAGATCTTCCTAAAGCCAAAGGGCATGTGATTTTTTTTATTGCCAATTTTTTACTAGACTTATTTTAGAGCTAAAAAAAAATTCATTTTAGAATAAGTCTACGATATGATTTATGATAAAAAAAAATCATACGTCCTCTGGCTTTAGGAAGTTCCCTAAAGCCAAAAAGGCTCATAGATATATATCCTTTTGGAATTAGCAACGATATATCAGTGCAATAAAGTAAATTGCAATCTCAAAAAATATGAAATCCTACTGTAAATAATAAAACATTATATTTTGTACAATTATAGATAATTAGAGATAATCCCTAAGATATAATTCCATTTTCAGCATTGCATTATTAATTTAAACTATTTTTTTTTTACATACTTTTTGTTCATTTTATTTCTTTCGATACTCGAATAAAAAGTCGCAATAATCAGCAGTAATTTTTGTCTATCAATAATCACTTAACGCAAATTTAGAAAAAAAACATCATGCGTCATAGCAAAAAAAATATATATAAATATAAATATTCATGTTTATAACATACGAAAATAAAAAAATTTAATAACTAAATTGATAATCCGATTGCGCAATAAATTTAAGTTTAATTAATTTTAAGTCATGGATTTTTCTCACCGACTTATCTATAGCATAGTGAAACTTTACATTGAGATAATTGTCGTAATAATTATATCGAGTCATCATAATTAGTATATCATTATCATAATAATTATCAATAAATCGGAGCTTCATCAGCAGAGGCCGAAACGTCTTCGTCGCTCCACTCGCTGATGCCAAAACTAACAGGCCCATGGAAGCTTTGAGATCTCAGTACACTGCAATTAAAAATAGCAAGCGTGTTAACAATAAATTAAAACATTTCTCATCAATAAAAAAAATATAATGAGTAAAACAAGTATCACAAAACATGACCCAGTTAGCTCGTTGTTTATACAATTAAACAAAGCCCGTTATCAACATTAATTTATCTATAATTAATTACGTATTTATATATTCAATTATATTATATTTTAATAGAGTTATAATAATAATAAATGATTGCATAAAGCATATTGTTTCGTTATTATAGAATAATATAATTATAATTAAACGAAACACTGAATAACAAATTGTGCTGTGAAGCAATACACGTTTCTCTTGCTGCAGTAAATATATGTATATATATCACAACAAAAATAAAGCCAACGAAATAAAACAAAAACATTTCACTCTTTAATTAATTAGTAGAATAGTTACTGCGTGTATGTGCGTACTTTTTAATACAATTCATACCACTTTCTCGTATTGATGAAGTCTATCTCTATTATCGATCGCTAAGATTCCTAACAACAATCATTTAATTTTCAAATTAAATTAAATTAATAAAATAATAATAATAATTACAATAAATTAATTAATTACCTGGAAGACTCAGAGTTAAGATTTTTTTTAACTAATCCGGCTTTTTTTTTCCCTTCCATAGCAGCTTTCATCGGATCGTAACTCTTTCGTCGCTTCCAATTCTGCATTTCCTGTTCTCTTGCCAGCGATTGGCTCTGCTTCTTAACGTCCTTGGGTTTGGGTTTTGGTCCAGTGGCTGTTGAACCCTTGGACCGCATGCTGAATCTTCCGGAATCAGTGCGTGCGATACTGCCGGTCTCGGACTTTGGCCTTGAGTTAACTACGGGAGTTCGTGTTTTTATCGGGGCGCTTTTTACCTCTTGGACTTGACGTGGTTTCCTCAGGCCGTATGATCGATTGAACTTGGAACCGAGCTGGGGATCGTCGCTGCTCTCAGTGTCACTCACTTGGTGCGATAATTTAGTTGTTTGCCGTAAACTCTGACTGGTATCTTCGTCACTCTCGCCTCCAGAATCAACTGGAGCTGGCTGGTAGACAGTAATTCTTGCAGACATTGCAGACATAACATTTTGAGTTGTCTGTAAATAAGACGAGGTGTCTAAATCACTGTCACTGTCCCGAGGACTACATGGTGGTGGTATCTGAATTATTTCTTTTTGTTCAACAAAATTTAATTCATTGTCAGACCAATCGTCAGCCAAAGAAAGCGCTCCACGTGTACCATGAAAACTTGCTGACCGTAAAACAGAACTGTCACGACTATTGGAACCATCTTCAGTGCTGTGATGTTTTCTTGAAGTATCCAACTTCTTTTTACCCTCTGCTGCAGCTTTCATAGGATCATAATTTTTTCTACGTTTCCAATTCTGAAACTCAACTTCTTTAGAAGTCAACGTTGAATTACTGCGACCTGAATTTTTCGGTTCTTTGCTGACTTTAGCACCGGAACTAGGCCGTGAAGCTGATGCGCTAGATGTACTTTTTTGTCCTCGCATACTGTACCTGCCACCCTCATTTCTCGACAATGAAGGAACACGAGGCCGTGCTTCAGGTTTTTTGTAATTATCTTTATTACTCGCACCAACGCTACTTGTCCTTCCACGATGATGACTTTGTTGCCGCGCAGAAGACGGAGCGGATTTTATTTCCAATTGAGCTTTCCGTCTGCGTTCCTCTGGAGTTGTATTTGGAGTCGTGTCCGAGTCGCAAGTAACACGCGCTCTGCGAATACTGAATGCCCGATTTAATTTAATGCCCGAAGATATTGGCGGCGCTGGAACATTGTGCGTCTCACCAGCTTCGCTGCTGCTGTCCGATACGATATGTTTGGCCTTGGACAATCTCTCAGCTTGGTCATTAAAGCTGCTACGTCGTGCCAGCATACTCTTGGTCTTGGCGTTGCGTATACTTGTGTTACTAGAAGAGCGCTGGATACCCACAGGATTCCGCTGATAACTGCAACTATTATTCAGAACTGACAACTCTTTTATACCCGGTGATGTGTCTTCTCTGTAGTTCGACGTACTGTTGGACTTCCTCAGCATGTACGGACTATTTTCAACGCACGTGAAGTAGCCAACATTTTTAGCTTGTGAATTTGATTTAACTAACAGCTGCTTAGGTCTTTCAAAGCTCGGCGAGTTTAATATCTTAGTCGTTATATTTTTATGTCCTAGTATTGGACTATTTGTTAATTTATAAGTCGTAGAATTGTTAGTACGGATACGATTTAAAATTGGACTGTTTGTGTGCTTAAAATTATCATCAGCTATATAATTCTTAAGACTACTACGTCGTGATGAGTTTGATTCCCCGGTATCAGACTTTCTATCTAATGAATTACCACGTTCAAGATGAAGACGAGCGAGAACGTGGGACGGACTCTTTGGCACATCAAGAATTTCTTCTTTTTTATTAACATCTGGATACTTTCTCATGCTACGCCGGCAGTCATTGTGATTCGCTCGCTTGAATAGAGACTCGGACAGACTGCCACGACGTACCAGAGCGCTGTGCGTTGGAGTGCGCTGAGAACTATGGGGCGGAGTGTTGTAACTATTGCTGGTGTCTTCATCAGACTCACCACCAGAATCAATTAGCGTGTGCTGATTATTATTATTTGACACTGAAATAATTCTATCACGAATCTGCTGGACTTCAGCATCCAAACTACTGTCGCTTTGCTCATAACGACTTCTCGATGCTCTCGGATTTCGGGAGTAAATCGGGGATGGAATTTTTGACGGACTCATTGGCGGCGTACGTCCACTGGTGCCACCGATCACAGGCGGCAGTGAATTGTGCTCGGCAACTTGAGTTGCCCACTCGGTAATCCAAGTATTTGTATCACGAGAACTTCGCATTTTAAAATGATGGACGTACAGTTCATTACTCTCTTCTTCAGTCAGTACTCCAACACTAAAGGTTTTGTCAATATCCATTCTCGCTTTTTCTTCATCTGTGTAATCTTTGTGAATCGTATATGTACCAGCTTCGCTCACTGTACCATCAGATCCAGCATCAACAGTACTCACGTTAAAAACTTCTAGATTCGTTTGATCAAAATCACCACTCGACTCTCCAGTGTAACTGACACTCATCATCTGCACGTTCGTTTGTCTACTGCTGCTGCTGGCGAATTCATTAGATGGACAATTGTCGGACAGGTAACTCGTGTTTGAAAGTTTTTCAACGGTATCCAAACTAGACTTTTCAATTTCCTCACTGTAGTCGTGATTTATTTCAATGTACTCGATATTCTTGGTGTACTTTTTCTCCGGTGAGTATTGGACGCGATTAAACTCTTCCTCAACATTACTTTGCATTTTGCTCAAGTCATTCATCGTCGCTGAGTAAGTTATTTCATAGGTACAATTATTCATCGACTCCTCGTGATACGATCTACGTTTCGTCTCGCCGTTGGTGTTCTCAGTCATCGATTTCGACATTAGATCAGACTTTTTAGTAGCACCCTTTGTATTTTTTAACCCTGTAGTAAATGAATTATTTTACATTTTATTAAATTACGTAATTTATATTTTTAAAACCGATAGTCTGAACAAATTTATATGGATATTCATTGAGGACACTTTGGAATTACCTCTCAAAAAGGTGATTCACAACAAAATACCTGCGGAATATTAATGAACGCGCTCCTTATGTACCTGCTTATGTATTTTACTCGCAAATGTGCCGCTAAGTCGTAAAGATGACTTCACTATGACTCATCTGCCGACTATACCAGCCATTCACATAATTATTTTATCCACATAATTCGTTACAGACTATCTGTCTACATATTTTAGTTGGTAGCTTAACTTAAATACTTACCTAATTCTTTCAACTTTTGCGACAGTCTATCAGCTTTTCTTTTGCTATCATCTTCACTGCTAAAATATCCCTCGGAATGAATACTCAGTGGCTTGTGTTTTTGCGTACAATTTGGCGATAAGTCAGCAACAGGTTTAGATTTGATCTCAATCTAAAAAAAAAAAAATGAAAATTTTAAATGCAGATAAAAAATGATACTGAAGTCAGCCGAGGTCTAATAATTTTTTGATTTTTTTCGCAGCTATAAAATATAAAAAAATATATTTTGAAAAAAATGCACTTGCAGATTTTTTTATTTTCTACAAGTGCATATTTTTATTTTTGTAATTTGTCGAAAAAAAAATCTGATAATTACTAATTGTCTGCTAACTTCAGGAGCATGATATAAATAATTTAACTAAAATAAATTAACTTACTTTAGATGTCGAAAGATTTCTTTTATGCCTGGCATTGTAACGCTTAAATAAATTATTATATTTAGCAGAATCAAGTTGTTTATTACCACCAAAGTCAATGGTAAAAGCCAATGAACTCGGACTTTTAACTGTTTTATCAGAATCTATTTCTTTTTCAAGTGAATCTCTTTCAATTCTTGACTCGCCATTGGTGTCATCTTTGCTACCAAGATCGAGATCTTCCGGTTGCTGCTTAGAGTGACACTTGGCAAGTAGAGCCTTTGACGTTTCTTGGACCACCTCCAAACTTCCAATGCCATTGTCATATCCCGGGCTGGTGATTTGTGTCGTTAGAACAGGTGTGTCGTTTAACTCCTTATTACCCTCGTTCGTGATCTCCATACCTATTGGAATCAGCCAACATTCCAGTAGTCCTGAGCCTGAGTTCCAACTTTACCCTTATTTGTCTATGGCCAACTACTGAATCAGAATACCTCAACGTCAACTTCTGTCCCAATTACTGCCTACAGTAAAATACTGAACGTCTTCACTTGTTCCATGTGTTCAATTTTACAATGGACACAATACTCGGTACTTATTGAGCAACCAGACATTGAAGCAGACGTTTGTACAAACAATTAACGGCAATTGCGACAAAACATTTGTTTGTTTTATTAAAACACTGGGTAGTTTTAGTAAACAGGTGCAATGATTATTGTTTGCGGCAGACAAAACGTGTAAGGGCGACCCCGCACTTGTCAAAGGTGTCAACACTAGATTTCACTGCCTCTACTTCTACCTCTACCCTCTACCTCTACTTAACTTTTCTTCCGCATTTTAATATTCATGTATTTCTCTGAAATCTTTAAGCTCAATCTCCAATCAACGACCATTATTTACACGAGTGTGAATGTAGCAGACATCAGACAAATTTAAAATTATAAATAAATAGAGTGAATAATTTAAAAAATAATATTTTTAAAAAATGTACCTATCAATTACAAAATTTTTTATGCGCATTTTTTTAAAATTTCATTTTATTAATTATTTACTCTATTTATTGATAATTTTAAATTTGTTTGATGTTTGCTACATTCACACTTATTTTTTCACTTACTTCTCACTTACAGATCTCTAAATTCTACAGGATGTGCGCTTGCGTTTTACCACTGGGTTAATTTTTCCGTCTGTCAAAAGAAAATCTTACGCCGGTTAAAAAAAAATCAGTAACTTTTTTATAAAATCCGCTGATAAATTTAGACATTGGGCCGTAAGAGATTTCAGTAAAGAAAAAAAAATAATTGAAGTATTCAATTATTTAAATAATGGAGGAAGATCTCGTGCAGAGTCTTCAAGAAGTTGGGTAAGAGGTTAATTATTTTTTAAACTAATTATTTAAATTGCTAATTGTTTTTACTTTTAGCTACGAAGGCCCGCTAGATGTGGGAAAACTGAATCATGCGTTGGAAAAAGGAGCCAAGAGTGTGGATTTCACAGCACTGGTGTCCTGGTTGGCTGAACAACTTGCCATGTTTTGTAATCTGGATGAGCATGTCCATCCTACAGCATCTTCAGAAGATTCTAGTACATTTTTGCTGGAGTTGAGTTCATTCCTAAAAGAACTAGGATGCGTTAATTCCCAATTAACTTCGGGAAATGTTAATCAAAGATTGGCTACTAGACAGGAAAGAGCTTTACTGCTGGAGTATCTGATAACTGAGTTGATGGCGGGTAAAATAAATCATGAAAAAAATCCTGATACTGCAAAACTTGAATTGACTATTGTAATTATTTATATTTATTTATTATAATATTATTTTTTAAATTTTATTTAGTCAATATTTATTTGTAGCATGAAAGTGATACAGCGAAAGCTTTGAAGGAGATGTTGATAGCTTTGCAATTTGGTAAACCACCGGACAATATATCTGTTGATCAACTGTTTAACAAACTTGAAGGAAAATTAAAGACTATCGTCGCCTCAGCACCAGCTGATCTCCTCGGCAAGCCTTTGATCATCGGAGAATTATCAAGTTCTCAATGGGAAAAACTAGATCAGTTGCAAAAAGACATGAATGAGGAGTACAGAATAAGACGGGAGATGTTGCTCAAAAGATTGGACGTTACTATTCAATCATTTTTGGTAAGTTTTATGTTTAATGTTCAATTAAATATTTATTTAATTGTTGTATTTCCAGTGGTCGGACAGAATAAAGAAGAAAGAAGATGAAGTTAATTATTGCTATCGTGAGAAACGAAAAGAATTGTCACCAGAACCGAATGTTACGATTCCTCAGTTGCTGGCTGCTAGAGACGACGTTGCGATTATTGAAAAAACAAGCAGCGCGTCTGTGAGAAAAAATACCAAGAGCGATGTCACCAAAGTTATCATCGGAGCTGTTCCTGATAGAGGAGGGCGTGCTAATGAACAAGCGCCGCCACCACCGGAGATGCCTTCCTGGCAGAAAGATCGAGTACAAGGTCCTGGAGGTGGTGGTCGAGGAGGAAGAGGCGGTGGTCGAGGAGGTGGTCGGGGTGGTGGTGAAGCTGGACGTGGAGGTAGAGGTGGTGGACGTGGGGGATATAATAAAGATGTAAATACTAACTTCGGTCAGAACAACGACTGGCAAAATTCATCACAAGGCTCCGGTGGATCGACTTATCAGGATAATAGAGCTGGGGGTTATCAAGGTGGAGGATCAAACTATCAGAACAATAGAGCTGGTGAATATCAAGGCGGTGGAGGTGGTGGATCAAGTTATCAAAATAACAGAGCTGGAGATTACCAGAGAAGTGGTGGGACTGCCAGCGCTGGCGGTGGGACGTATTATCAAAATAATAGAGGCGGAAATTATTCAGATAATCGGGGTGGTGGAGGATATCAAGACAGCCGAGGTAGTGGTGGGTCTTATCAAAATAATCAAAGTGATTATCAGCGAGGAGGTAGTGGTCGAGATAGTAATGATAGTGGGTACAATCGAGGACGTGGTGGAAGAGTCCAAGGTGGATGGTCTCAAGGCGGTGGTGGTGGCGGTGGATATAATCGCGGTGGAAATCGTTCTAATTATTAATTAATGAAATAATATATTAATGCTATTAATGAATTTTTGTGTTTGCTACACGTAAAAATGCTACAATATATATATATATATATATATATATATATATATATATATATATATATAAAATTAATTCAATACTCGGTTTAAAGTAAGAGACCCAGTATCCAATCAGGAAACTTTGATCATTAAAATTTTTTTTCCACCGAATAATGATAAGTTTAACATTTATATAAATTTATATGTAAGCATCACAGCTCTGACTGTAATTAAATACGTCAACTTATGTATATACAATATATTTTATAATTTATTGGTTTTGAATATCAACTACTGCCAGTGCATAATAAAATTAGAAAATAAAAAAATTTATCAGTTATTAAAAAATATATTTTTATTTTTTAACAAAACATAAACATCTATAATAATAATTATTTATTATTTGTCCCTACTAAAATATGATTCAATGCTTTTTTTCTTTTTATTTGTCTTCGGAGTGTTTCCGCCATCCCGATTTCTTTTACTAGAACTCACTTCACTACTCAGCGACTGGTTGATATCTTTCTGCAAATTATGCGCGACATGATAATCGCAGTGCTCGAGATATTTTTCATTCAAAATCATCTGGTTGCATTCGCAGCAGCGTATCATCGATGAACTATCGCTGCTATTTTTAACAAAAAATTTTTTAATATTACTCTGATTTTTTTCACACTTACTACTGCTACTGCTGCTAGACTTATTACTATTACTCGATTTCGGCTTAACAGCTTTTGATTTTTCTTCATTTTTAATTTTATTTTGCGGAGACATAATACTGAGTTTACTTCTAGAATATAAATGAACTCTCGCCTCTTCTTGGAGTTCAGGAGGTAGCAGTTCCACGACCACTGGGTCAATATTATCGAGGTCTGGAAAAATTTCTCGTAGCTTAACACTAACACCATTTTTAATAAGAGCTTTACTGTCATCAGTTTTCTCACAATCATTTTCCTCAAAATAATTTCCATTTCCTTCAAGCTCACGATCAGCAGAAGGACTATCAGGATAAAAATTTTCATCAGCCTCTGACTTACTTATTTTTTCTGATCGTTTCTGGACAGTCTTAAAATAATTAACGAAACTTCCGTCATTCTGGGCATCAATAAACTTACCTCCAGCGATGCTCAAAGCTACGATTGGTTTATCAATCGCCTTGGCGATGAAGTTGAAAGCCTGGCTGGCAATTCTTTCAGGATTATACCCAGCCAAAGGCAACGTGCGTGACTGAGAAACATTTTTTCCTGCTTGATGACATTGATAGCTGATGGTAAGATTCGATGCCCGTCGATGGTTCTCTTCGTAGTCCTGCTCCAACCGACTGCTAACGTCATCCGTCAACGAATCGACCCACTGTTTTAGCTGAAATAAATAATATCAATTAATTTATCAAATAATTAACAAGCGTAATAATTAATTTTAAAAAACCTACAGTATCCAGATCAGTAATTGCCTGTTTGATAGAGAAGTTTTTACTCGCACCAATCGATTTACAAATCAATCTCGGAGTTACTTGCTCGTGATCAATCCCCCTGGCAATATTATACAACTTCAATCCAGTCTTTTCATCAAAATGTTTTTGCAAATCCTGCTGAGAAAATTTTAGTAAGTCAGCCATTACATTGCAGCCAAGAGATTCAACAACTTCCTTTCCAATTTTACCACCAAGACTACGGATTCTATTTATCGGCAACGATGAAAATAAACCAGGAACACCAGTAGCTGGAAGAATCGTCTGTTTATTTGGCTTATGAAGTCCACATGCCAACTTTGCCAGGACTTTGTTGTACGAAATTCCTGCAGAACATCGGAATTTACACTTTTCATATATTTCAGCCCGAAATTCTTCAACAATCAGTCCAGCGATGGCCAGTTTTCTCGCTTGGACGTCACCTAGATCATCAAAAGACTCTCTGACCCACCTGTCAACTCCATTCTTTCTCGTCTCCTCATCGTTGTCATCACCACAATAACCAACAACAAATGTATGATTTAATTTAGAAATAATTTCCTTTGATGACCAAGCAACTGAGTCTATTTTTTCTTCAACGAGACTCGTTATGTCCAGGTAGGCTTCGTCAACACTCGCACGTTCAATAACCGAGCAATGATGCTTGAGTACTTCGATAACCTCTTGACCAGCAGCTCGGTACTTTGACACATCGCCTTTGCCTCGTAATATTGGAACACTTATTACCTCTAACTCTGGACATTTTTCTTTAGCTTTATTACCGCTGATGAATCTTGTGACCCCTAGTGCTTTGGCTTCATAATTGACAGCCAGCACCAAGTTAAACTGCGTGACAACAAGTGGCTTAGCTTTTAATTCAGGATGTTCTCTTGTTTCAACTTGACAGAAAAAACAATCCATGTCTATCAGTGCTACTATTCTTTCTTCTAAGTCAGCCATTTTTTAAATTTAAATTGACAATTATTTAAATAATCGAGACTCAATAATATTTATGACGCTGATAATTCCTTTGTCCCAGTTCCAGCGCACGCTTGACTTGATCCTTACCGCCATTTTTCAACAATTCAAATAATTGAACATGTGATTGGTGGTATTTCTAGGGATACCTACATAAAAATAATAAAATTACAATTGTTTTTTGTTTTTTAATTACTGATAGGTTGGTAAAAAAATAACAAACTTTCATATAAAAATTGAAACATTTATTCGCTCAAAAATTTAACGGGTTATTTATGTTTTTTTTTATTTATTAAAATAAATTATTAGAAAAATTAAGTCATGGAAAATAATAATTTGACGATCATAGAATACGAGTGGAAAAATAATATTCTGACAGTTTGTGAAAACGAATTTACTCATAATAAATTGCAGAATGGTATGCAATTAATTTTTATAATTACGAAATTATTATTATTATTATTATTATTATTTAATTACATTATAAATAAATAATTTGTTTATTTTTAGATCCGCGTTTTGCGACGCGGTATTTTGAAAAATTTTTAAAACCAACTGCCGCCAAAAGCCGAGATGAGACTAGTGTAGAACAAACGATTACTTCTGATGAAGGTTTTATTTTATTTTATTTTATTTTATTTATTAGTATATTATGTGATTATGGATGAAACGAAAGGATTTCAGACCAAAGTGAAGTTGGCTGACATTAATCGTACGGCTGCCCAATTTCAAAACACAGAGATAAATTTTTAAAAATCAATTTTTAAGTATTAGTTACAGTGGAGTCTTGCGAATATAATCCAATACATATTTAAAAAATTTTATTTTTGTGTTACTGTGTTTTGAATGCTGAAGTTAGCCGACGTCTAATAGTTTTTTTATTTTTTATAAAAATAAGAAAGAAAAATTCAAAAGTTGCATCTAGAGCTTTTTTAATTTTCTACATGTGCATATTTTTGGTTTATTTTTTTTCGCGTTCAGTATAAGAGAGAGGAGAGAGACTGGCAGTTGGGTATTATAATTTAATTATTTAATTATTTATTTCAGATACACCCGATGAAAATATTTGGAGTAAACGTTCAATAAAGCTCTTGCTCAGCGAATACAAAAGTCGTATTCACCGATTCAATAACCCGTTGATTAAAAAAAGTATACTGTGGAATGAAATAGCTAAGGTCTTTAGAAGTAAAAATATACATTATCCTGTACGAATCATAAGCAGAAAATTTTTCAACATGAAAACAACTTATTATAAAATAAAAAACCATAAACCGAGAATAAAAATGGCGCGTAAGCCCTGGCCGTGGATTGAAGCGATGGAAGAAGTTTTGAAATATGACGAGTCTATTAACTTTACAAGTTATGCGATTGGAAATAAAAATATTCAAGATGAGAGTCTTCTGAAAGAAAAAAGCCAGCAGAAAACCTCCAGTATAATAAATAATACTAACAACAATAATAATAATGATATTAATACTATAGAAATTAAGTCTAAGTTTGAACCTGATCAGTCTTCAAATAACAAAATTATTACTCCCCGTAATTCAGAAAATGAATTCAAAAGGTATTTACATATTTTTAAAAATTTGGGACACTGTTTGAGAATGCCCTCGGTCTTTCAAATGAAAATTTATAAATTTAAAGTAATTATTTATTATTTTTCTGTAGTAATGAAGATATTGTAAAGGACGATGATAACTGGGACACAGTAGATGACACTTCAAATTTTTCATCATCTTCAGGAGTTCATTCCAACAGTAATAAAAATTTATCAAAAGAAAATCCTGAGTATACGCAAAAACTGATTGATTTAAAATCAGAAGAAGTTGAAATTTTAAAACGCATTCATAAAGATATTGATGACAGCCATTATTCAAAAATCGAAGTCATCAGTCAACTGACAAATGTAATTAAAGAACATACAGCAATTCTTAAAGAACTAACAGATGCTTTAAAGCAAAGATTTATTGACAAATAAATTTAGTTGATAAGTTTTTTTATTTTATCGAATTAATATTTATTATAATCGATTTTATTGCAATTTCACTGCTTGCACGATTTTAATGATTATTTATAAAAATTAATTTGGCAAACAAAAAATAACTTTGTAATTAAAGTCATTTTTTGTTTAATTATAATGGAGCATTTAAAAATTCAATTGCTTTATTTTTAAATTTATAATTTTAAGTTAACGTTATTTAAATTCGTGCTTGTTTTTTTTTTTTTTAATAATTCCAAATATTAATTTTTAGTCATAAAATATAATATTTAAATATTCTATATTTATATAAATATATGTCTATAATATTTTTTTTAATGTGAGAATAAAAAAATTTTGTCTATAAAAAATTTATATTTATTTCTTAATTTATATTACCAATAAAATTTTTTTTTTTTATAATTTACAAAAATAACATTAAATTATGCAGTAGCCGCATTATCACAGAGTAACTTAATTACTTTTAAAAATAGTAAATAATTATCAAGTGAAAAAAGATTGAATATTGCGCGGTTTTTTATTTGATTTTGAATTATTTAAATTTATTTTTCTCTTGGCAGTTGGAGTCTCTGGGTCATTGTCACCAGGAGTTTCATTGACAGCCGAGGAAATTGACGATTGATTAATAGCCAGATGTAAATTTTTAGCGACATGGAAGTCTGAGTGTTCGGAAAATTTATCTTTTTTGATCATCTGATTACACTCTGGGCATAATTTCATAGTCGAGTCATTATCCGCTGAATTTTTAGTTAAAAAGTTATAAATTGAGTTATCTTTTTTAACTGACGATTTGTCTGTTTTATTTTTCTGTCCTTTTGTTTTACCCGTCGAATTCTTAACATTTTTTTTTACCACCGGAGAAGTATCGACAGTTTTCCTCGACTTCAAATACGCATTCGCTGCTCTCTGTAACTCAATCGGCAATAATTGCATCACAGATCGATCAATATTATCAAGATCCGGGAAGATTTCTTTCAATTTATCTAGTACATCAGTATCATCAGCTTGTTTACTTTCCACTACGGTCTTTTGCTCAGCATGCTCTGGTTCGCTAACATCGCAGGCATCCTGTGCTGGTGATTCAGCAAAAATATCCGGTGACTGATATTCAATCGGACTATCAATGCTTACTTTTTTTTCTTCAGACACCGACTTATCTTCATTGTCTTCGCCATCACTTTTAGATTGATGCCCAACTTCCGTAGACTGTTCCAAAAATTTAGACGTAGACACTGAAGGTTTTAAGCCCACAGTCGCTTTTGAATCTTTCAAAATATTCATAAAAAATGAGTTTTTAAAATTTTCGCCATTTAATGTTTTGTTTAAATTCAAATTTATCGGTTTACTTGTTAGAGAATTAATTACTGGTTTATTTTGGACTTTATCTTTATTTTTTCTAATTGAATTTTTAACTTCAAAAAATTTTCTTGATTTGTCATCACAAACTTTAGTTGATATTTCTACAAAAGATTTTTCCAAGGGATTATCATCCTCATCATCAGTTTTATTCCCACTTTCGTCATCAACTTTAACATCTTCCTTACTCAGACAATTAGAAATAGAATCAACCGATTCCGAGGTAGCAGTATGCTCTGTCTTATCAGCACTAGACTTGCCCGGCTTGAAAAAATTTTTAAAACTCTCACTTCCTTTACTCGGAACAAATTTACCAGCTGACATACTAATCAAAGCAATCGGCTTCTGTAGGCCTTTAGAAATAACGTCCACACAAATACTGGATATTTTTTCAGCCTTATAAGAAGGTAGCGAGCAGACTTTTGACTGCGCTATAATTCTACGGTCTTGATAATAATGATAACTGATAGTAAGGGACGTAGCGCGTCTTTTATTTTCATCTAGATCTTGTTCCAGGCGATCTGACAGCTCCAATGATAACTCGTGAGCCCAAGATTCCAATACGTCCAATTTAGTTATTGCCTGTTTACCTGGAAAATTTTTACTCGCACCTATCGACTTACAAACAAGTCTATTAGTAACCGGTTCATTGTCTATTCCCCTCGCGATGTTATACAACCAGGAGCCAGTCTTTTCATCAAATCTTTTCTGAAGATCTTGCAGCGAGTAACGCAACAAATCAGCCATGACATTGCATCCTAGTGATTCCATAACGATATTGCCGAACTTGCCACCAAGATTCCGTACTTTCTTTACAGGTAATGAAGAATACAAGGTTGGAACTCCTGCTGACGGAAGAATCGTCTGACGATTCGGCTTATGAAGACCACACGCCAATTTAGCGAGAATTTTATTGTAAGATATACCAGCAGAGCATCTGAACTCGCACTGCGAATAAATTTCAGCTCTCAAGAACTCAACAATTATACCTGCTATTGCTAATCTTCTTGCCTGCATGTCACCAAGTTCGCTGAAAGCTTCAGCTATCCAACGATCAACGCCTTCTTTACGTTTCTCTTCGTCATTTGTCTCGTAATCGCAGTAGCCGACGACATACGTATTAGATAATTGCGCTACCAAGTTTTTAGGTTGACTATGGATCGTTTCCATTTTTTTATCCACTAAGTCTGTGATGTCCAGATAAGCTTCGTCAACACTTGCTCGTTCTATAATATTGCAATGTTTTTTTAGTACATCAATAACTTCTTTTCCGGCTGCACGATACCTGGACACATAAATTATTACATTAATTATCAATAATTGATCAATAAAATTTAAATAAAATAGTTTGCAATATCTTACCTTCCAGTATCAGGTTTATTTCTTAGTGGCGGGACAGTAACTAATTCTATTTGAGGACATTTTTCTTTGGCTTCATCACTTTTCATGTGTCTAGTAACTCCAAAATCTCTTGCTTCGTAATTAACAGCAATTATACTATTAAATTAATGTATAAATAATTAATTATTACCAATTTTTGTTTTCAATTAATGCTTTAATTTTTTTTAAATCAATTGATTAAATTTTGATATGAGTGCGAATGTAGCAGACATCAGACAAATTTACAAAAAAGGGGAGGAGGTTTGAAAATGATTTTAAAAATTAATTTAAAAAATAATTACCTTCCAGGTCCAAATGAACTGTACTGAATAACAGCCAATGGTTTGCCTTTTAATTCAGGAGCTAATTTAACTTCAACTTGACAAAAAAAACAGTCCATGTCAATAAGAACAACAATTCTGTCTCCAAAACTCGCCATTTTTAAATTCTTCTTTAATTATAATTTATTAATTAATTAATAAACTTGTGAGGACAAGTACCCGACCTAACCTCTTTTATAAATTTTCTTTAAAAATATTTATTTTCCCTACATATTATTGATAAATTTATATATTTATTTATGAAGTGACTTTATATTATTTTAAATAATTTATCAGTTATAAAAAAATAAATTTACATTTAAATATTTTGATATAAATATAAAAATATGCGTACTTGCTACTGTACTTTTGGCGGGAATCTTTAGCGTCAAATATATGAGGATATATTATACTTAAATATATGTCAAACAGCTGGTAGCCAGCTGATAATTACGTCAGTGAAATTTATTTAATAAATATATAGTAAGTGGCCCAGTTTCTAACCACCGATCAAAGATTTTGAATACTTAATAAATATATACATATATATATTTAAATATAAATTATAAGACAAAAATCAACGTCCCATCATGTAATTTATTATTTTTCTAAACTATTTCTAATGTTATCAACAAACGTTCATTTAATTATTTGTCTTTATTAAATTCAAGAAATTTCTATGCCTGGAACCTGTCCATGATAAATCACTGGATAATTTATCTAGAAAACTGTCAAATATAAAATACAGAACATCTTCATCACATCAGTAAGGCTTTGATGATTAAGTTTTACTATGAAACTCTTGATAAATCTCCAAAGAAAAAAATTAATAATAAATAATTATGAAAAATTATTTAATAAATCACCGATAGCAGCACTGAGATGCTGGTATTCATCAGATGTCACTGAAAAATCAATCAAAGAGACAAAACCTGTGTTACATAAACATTTGCATGCTAAAATAAAGTCATGCGGACCAATTCCTGTTGCTGAATACATGAAGGAAGCGCTGACGAATCCTGTAGCTGGATATTATATGCTGAGAGATGTGTTTGGTACTGAAGGAGATTTTATAACTTCTCCAGAAATTTCTCAGATGTTTGGAGAGGTAGCTAATTTATTTATTTTTATTAGTTTATATAATAATAATAATATATTTTATATGATGATTCACTTTTTTAGTTGGTAGGAATATGGGTGCTCAATGAATGGAGAAAAATTAGTAAGAATGATTTCCAATTAGTCGAACTTGGACCAGGAAGAGGAACATTGAGCAAAGACATTCTGAAGGTATTCAAACAACTCAAGGCCATAAATAAATTGTCCGTACATTTAGTCGAAGTCAGTCCGGCTTTGTCAGACATTCAGGCGAAAAAGTTGTGCGTCTCTTCCAAAGAAGTTACTCCAATTTTAATTAGCGGTGATGATAAAGAAAATAAAGTAACGAGTCATCATTACCGGGAAGGAGTTACTGAAGACGGTACTAAAGTATTTTGGTACCGTTTTATTGAACATGTTCCTAGGAAGTTTAGTGTTTTTATTGCTCATGAATTTTTTGATGCTTTACCAATCCACAAATTTCAGGTTCTCAATTATAATTTCTTTTATTATTTAATAATCAATTAATTTTTAATGAATAATTTTGGTCTACAGAAAAATAATGGAGCCTGGCATGAAGTCTTTGTAGATATCGACCCAAATAATGAAGAAAAATTCCGGTATGTCATGTCCAAGTTTCCCACTTTGTCAAGTAAATTATTTATATCTGTAAGTGTTTGATTAAGTTGTCTTTATTATGAAAAATAATTAAATTATATGGTAAAAAAATTATCTATAGGAAAATGAACAACGAGACCACGTGGAAGCAAGTCCACAGACGATGGTAATAATCGACTACATGTCAAAATTTTTAAAAGAGTGCGGCGGGTTTGCCTTGATAGCTGACTACGGTCACGACGGAGACAAGACTGACACATTCCGAGCTTTTAAAAACCACCAGCAGCAAGACCCGCTGGTTGCTCCAGGAACTGCGGATCTGACAGCGGATGTGGACTTTGCGATGATTAAAAAAATTGCAACTAAAGACAACAAAACTATGGCCTTCGGGCCAGTAACTCAGAGAAAATTTTTACTAGATCTAGGTATTGATGTCAGGCTTAATGTGTTGCTGCAAAAAGCACCCGATTCTGATAGGAAAGATTTAATATCTGGGTACAAAATGCTGATTGACCAAGACAAAATGGGCAAATGTTTTAAAATGCTGGCATTATTTCCGTCGATTTTAAAAGATCACTTGATGATGTGGCCAGTCGTGGGATTTTTTGATAGAAAAACGGAGAACGATAGTAAAGATAAATAAATGAATTTTTATATTTAAATACAATGTCTTTATAAATACATTTAAATTACTTTTGTTTTGTGCAGTCATATTTTTTCCATTGCTCAGCGAACTCGATAACCTTTTTCTTTTGCTGATCAAACTTTTCCTTACGTGGCTTCCTCCACATGTGAGAGTCTAGGTCAAGCATTCCTCCGATAATTTCTTGGGCAAAATTCCTGGGGAATAATTTTTCATCTTCAATAACGTGAGCGAATCCTCCTTGGGTACCAAAGTTTACAGCAAAGTATGGAAGACCTTTAGGAATGGCTTGTCTTACATCTTTGTTGTTTAAATCAACAACTTTTTTATTTGTTGACCACTCCATCTCGCACTCCAGCAGCGCCTTCTTGAAGTACATCGGCGCCATGCTGCCAACTTCTTCCGGTAAGGGTACGCACTCCAAGTACATGTGGGGATAACGATGTCGGCCGACGAATACTTCAAAAAATACAGGGCACTGGTTACTGTCCGTGAACATTTTAGTGAGCGCTTTTTTTATTGCCTTCAATTCATCCCAGACATCTTCGTCCAAAAGCGTCTGCGCAGAAACATGATGAACTGGTGCAATAATACAGTGACCGGGTGTCAGAGAAACATGCCAAGGAAGACTGAGATACACTTTTGATCCCAATGCAACGATCAGATGTTTCTGCATCTCCTTGGAGTCAACACACAGCCGGCAGTTGTCCAAACTCTTTTCCCTCTTTTGGTGCTCATGGATAGCACGCATCTTGTCACGGTGATCTTTTTTCGCGTCGCTATCGCCACGGGTGATTCGTTCCTCGAACAATTCGTCCATGTCCATACTCTTGGAAGCCATCTTGACAAATACCGCATCGTCTTCATTAGTCGACACTCCTTTCTCTCGTTGAAACATATCTTGAAGCGAGTATTTGTCATCGTCAGCAAAGTATCGAACTCTTTGCCCTCCTTCGTGGGACTCGACTTTTTTATTTTTCCGGCGGCCGCCTTGAGGTTCCTGGTATTTACTTCGTGTCTCGAATATCTTCGTCATGCCTCTGGAGTTGGTAGTGGTTAAAGTTACAGTTTCTTCTTTTCTCGAGTCTTGACGAGGTTGAGGTTTAGTCTTGCGGGCTCCCCGTGCATCTTCGAGTTCTTTTTTCAACTTCGCTGCAGTTTCCATATCGCCCATTATTTCAGCTTTGATAAGTCTAGCTCCTAGATGATTCAACTCATCATCAGTTAAAACTTTAATCGGAGCTACCGGAGATTTTTCTTCAGTTTCGGAAATTTCACTGTCGCTTGACGATGATTGTACAGTCGAATGATAATCTGTTGATGTGATTGCACTCAGTCTTGTATTTACAGGACTAGGTCTTTTGTCAACTGAACTAGATCTGTCTGCTGAATCAGATCTTCTGTCTACGGAACTAGAAGGATTTGATTCCTGTCTTGCTAGACGTTCATTAGCTTCAGGTTTCCGCCAGTTTTTCGATGAACTCGATTGTCTTGAACCTGAATGACAACTCGACCCATCATTGCTATCATCAGGTCTTTTGAATGCTGGTTTTTTTTGTCCCCGATTATACTTATCATCATAACTCCGACGATACCGGTCACGACTTCGTGACCGCGACCTACTGCGATCTCTGTGTGATCTCTTACATTCAATTTTTCTTTGACGGTCACCTTCATGATACCTCGATTTATTATAAGGCTTTGAATTTATTTCAGCTTCTTCGATCATTCGTTTAATCTGATCCAAAGAGCCCCATCTCTCCGCAGCTATATCTTCAAGACTTCTTCCCTCTTCTCGAGCCTGCTCCTGAGCTCTCTGAAGACTTTTTTTCAGCCACTCCGGGTTCATAACCACAGGTTTATTTTTTATTTGCTTCTCTTCAGGTAAGCCCGTCCCGCCATTTTTCCAGTACGGGTTCAACTCTTTCGAACTCTGTCCAGGTTCTGCTATAATACAAGTATCTTTTTTATCTTCTTTGGGTTTTTTGTCTCTAGATGAGCACAAAAATGATCCCGACAAATTCATCCATTCATCGCGCTCGAGTTTTTCAGCTTCAGCGACTTTCGATGATACTGCAGTTGATTTACTCGAATCATTTTTCTCAACCCACTCACCAGCTTCATCTTCACTGGTACTCTGCAATAAAATATATAAAGTAAATTTAAAAATCTTAAATATGATTGATGATTAATTAATTAATTAAATAAAACTCACGCTACTTGAGCTAGAAGTACTATGTTTTCTTTTCTTCTTCTTAGACTTTTTAGATCTTTTTTCTTTCTTCTCTTTTTTCTTTTTCTTTTTTAATTTTCCAGATGAAAGCTTTGCATCTAATTCAGGAAGCATCCATTTGTCATCACCACGTTGTCTAGCTCTTTCAGCTTGTGCTTGTTTTCGATGATAACTTTCTTCAGCCTTTAATTATTACATTAATATTATTAATAATATATTAATAAATGAAAAATTTAAATAAATAAAAAAAAATAAATACTAAAAATCAAAATAAATTAATTACCTCAGCTAAGATTTTTTCTCGTGATTTTTTTATAGCTTCACGTTCAGCTTCTTTAACTCTAGAGCTTTCAAATTGAATAAACATATTTGTAATTAATTATAAAAAATAAATAATATCAATTGCTGTCACTATTTATGATAAATTCAAGGTTATATTTTATTTTGATTCTTTAAATTTCTCGATAACTGTTGTAAAATTACCAGGAATGAAAATTATGAATCGATTGCTATTAGAATCGATTTATTATTATCGAACGATTATTTATTTTTTCAGACCTTTACGTCATCTCCCGCCGAATTTTGAATTTCTTATCTTAAAAGCAACAATCAGACAAATTTAAAATTACAAATAATTAAAGAAAAATATTTTTAAAAGATGCACTTATTAATTTCAAAATTTTTCAAATGCCCATTTTTTAAAAATTTGATTTTATTAATTATTTAGTCTCCTTATTAATAATTTTAAATTTGTCTGTCTAATGAAATTTAAAAAAATGCGCGCGCGGATTTTTCATTGATCTAATACGCATTTTTAAATTTTCATTCTACATACATTTCATTTATTTATTCAGAAATTTAAAAGATTCCCACTTGTCAGTTACACTCACACTCATTCATTGGAATAAATTTTTTTTTTTTCATAGAGACCCTAGGCCGCATGACCTTAATGTCACTAAGAATTACATCTTCCAACGTAATTGAATGCACTGGCGAAAAAAAAATAAGAATAATAACATGGTGTTGTCATCTAACGCATCTAACGTCATCACACCTGATATTTCGAACTAAATAAATCCATCAGGACCGTCAGACATGTTTTCTTGCCGATGTTTGACAATCAATCAACATTTGAGTGTTAAACATAATTATAAAAAATGAAATTTATCGTGGGTAAATTAAATCTAAAACGTGTCAATCATGTTATCAGTGATAAATCCTAACCTTCAATTATTTTATTGTCACAATAAAATTTAATTGTCGTCAATTGTTTAATAAAAAACACTAAACTACTTTTAATGGATTTACTTAACAATAGTAATAATAATAATAATTAAAAAAATTATTATTTTTTTAAAAAAACTAGAAGATGACTAGTTTGTATAATTTTAAATATATTTTCTAAATTTTATAATTTAAATTTTAATGGGAATTGAAACCAGACATAATGAATCTGGAACTAAATCGTTTGAATACATTTGACCAGTGGCCAGAAAACGCCGCTGTAAATCCTTCAAGAATAGCCAAAGCTGGATTTTATTACACCGGCCAGGGTACAAACGTCCAATGTTTTTTCTGTGGAGTGACAATATCCGAATGGAATTACGGGGATCAAGTAATGGCACGTCATCGAGAAGCCAGACCTGAATGTCCTTTCGTATTGAATCCCACTGACACCTGCAATGTTCCCTTATTGGAGTCAATTAATTCAGCCCTCAGTCTCCCTCGGTGTCCACCTCCTCCAGAAGAATCCAGAATAGAGTCATCTGATGACAGAGCCCAGCCAACGACTTCATTTCCAGTTCAAAGTCAGAATCCTCGAATCGAGTATGGAACTTATGAGCAGAGACTCAGATCCTTTGAAAATTGGCCCGCTTCTAGTAATGTTACGCCTGAAAGTCTTGCGAGAGCTGGTTTCTATTATCTTCAGCAAGAAGATATGGTAATTTACCTTTTTTTTTTTTTTTTAATTATTAATTACATATGATGATAATTAATTTGTAATTTATTGGCACAGGTTGAATGTGTCTATTGTCGGGGAATAATGAGAATGTGGGAACCAGGTGATGATCCATTTAATGAACATAGAAAAGGTTTTCCACAGTGTGATTTTTTTAATCATCAAGATTCAAATTCAGGTATTATTATTTTTGAATAATTAAATTAATCATTAGTATCATCACTGTTGGTTTTTTTTTTATTTTATTGTAAATAAAATTATTTATCAGCTGTCATAAGTGACATGATCATTGATAAAAATTTATTCAGCATTAAATTATGTATGCTATATATAGTAGCTAAATGTAATAAGCAGTCAAGATCTAAATATAATAGTTTTGGCAATGCTATCATAACGTCAGACGCGTAAAAATTAATCAACGACGATTTAGTCTTTTTTTTATTAGTCAAATAATTTATAATGGGGTCAGGTAATTTTATCAAGTATTTAATATTTACTTTGTCATTTGACGTATACTGAATAGTTGCGCAATATCTTTAACCTTAACATCGATATAAAAATGCATAATTAATTTATACTAAGTATTATTTTTTCTTTTAAATTTCATCACGAGCTTGCATAACTAAAATATTTTCATAAAATCTGCTGTTAAATTTAACAGTACAGTAAATTTAAAAATTAATCTTCAGCTTTAACGACAGAAGAGAAAGAAGAATTGGCGAAAGTTAAATTATTGTCGGGAACGACTGCGGATTTACATAAATTGGGAATACAAAAACATACTGGACCGAGGCAGCTTAAGTATGCTACCTATGAAGGTAGACTCAGAACATTCCAAGGATGGCCTGATAACCTCCAGCAGACACCAGATATGTTATCAACTGCTGGGTTTTATTACGTTGGTAGGTTTGATATTTATTTATTTATTTAAGTAGGAATTAATGTGGAATTTTTATTTTTTAAAAGGTTCAGGTGATCAAGTACGATGTTTTCACTGTGATGGCGGCCTACACAACTGGGAAGCGGACGACGATCCTTGGACAGAGCACGCCAGATGGTTCCCTAAGTGCGGCTTCGTCTCTATTGTCCGCGGGCAGGATTTTATCCAGCATTGTATTGACAATAGACCACCTTTAGATCCTCTTGTATGCATTTTATATTTATCTAAAAATATTTATTAATATAAAGTAAAAAAATAATTTATAATTACAATAGATATTTCTTGGAGTACCTGAAAATGGAGACGACGTTGGAGAGTCATCATCATCACCACAACCTTCTAGTTCAAATTTAAATTCAAACCCAGTTCGACGTCAAGTTACTGATGCTGAAGTCGAAGAACTCTTACATTCAGCACCAGCTACAGTAAATTTTATTAATTAACAATTTAATATAATTGTTAATTATATTTTTTATTTTATCGGAAATTTTTTTTATTCTATAGGCAGCTTTACAATTGGGGTTAAATCTTGGAAGAGTAAAAACAGCATTGAGACAACGCATGGAAAGGTTCGGAGTTCCATACACAAATTCTGATCAGCTTATTGAGCACGTTCGTCATATTCATTTGACTGAAGAAAATAATAGGTGAATAATTACCAAGCAAATTACTAATTTATTAATAAATTTAAGCCAAGACCTTTTCAACGACACCAAATTTAATACCATTAACTAATTCTATCAGATATGACTGCAACAAAATTTTCTTAATTAATTTAATAATTAAAATTATTACAGGCTTGAGGATAACGCAGAAACATCATCGTCAGAGTTAGCAGCATTGTTGAGTCAAGTGATAACAGTCCAATCATCAAGCAAATCCGGATCACACGGACAAAATAGTTCAGACATTGTTAAAAAAAAATTAGCGGGTTACAATGGCGACAATAAAGAGGCGTCAGTTATAAATATTAGAAAAGATAAAAAAGCTGACGCTCAGACAGATAATGGACCACGTAAGTGACTAATTATTTTTTCAGTTTAATTGTGAATCATAACAGTATGATTTAATTGTATAAATAGCTTGCTAAGATAATGTAATACAATAATTTTTATAAATTAAAATTACAGTTTCACTTGAAGAAGAAAATCGTCGTTTGAAAGAAGCGCGATTATGTAAAATTTGTATGGATAGAGAAGTGTCCGTTGTATTTTTACCTTGTGGACACCTTGCCACTTGTGTACAATGCGCTCCGTCATTGACAGACTGTCCCATGTGCCGCCAAGAAATTCGTGCTACTGTACGAATATTTCTTGCCTAGTATATATTTAATAAATAAATAATTTATTTTATTTAAATTACGACAATTATGAGTATGACTAAGAAGAAAAATATTTAAGTATTGATTTTAAATGAATTTAATTTAATACGTAGCCGCTCGTAAGATTATTTCAAATGCTGATGCAACTTCTCAATAAATTTAAACAACTTAGGACTCAATTTAAAAATTTAAGTATACGAGTTTAATATGTTTACGTAATAGATAATAATACCAGATACCTGATTTTAAACTCATAGACCAAAAACAGAGAGATAAATATATAATATATTTATATTATTATTAATTGTAAATTGTTTAAAATAATTTACACCCAACAGATCAATTACTATTATAAAGAAACGCAGCTGTAACAATCAAATTTAATTGTTAATTATAAATCGTTTATCTGGGATATATTTTTCTTGAACTTGGTTTGTTCGCTAGACAAATGTGATTAAGCAGAGATAGATATTTTGTAAATATGTTTCAATGTTGAAAAGTTTAAAAATTAAAATACATAGAAGCTGATGAGCATCGATACGTTGTTTTAATATCAATCGATATCCTTATCCAGCCGAATGAGTAATGACTCAATAATTTAGTTTGTCTTCATTTGTTCGATTGTTTAATTTTTATTGTTCTCATTAATTATTTGAGGCTCATATTTTTATTCATTTCCTTCACTGTACATCTATTAGTTTTTTACAAACTGTATCTTTATAGTTTTTATATATTAATTCATGATACAAAAATTAGCCGAGTCCAATAATTGGATTTTTTTCAGAAAATTCCACCTACAGTTTTTTAAATTTTCTACATGTGCTTCTTTTTCATGGAATTGTTGAAAAAAAATCCGAAAATTGCCAATTGTCTGCTAACTTTAAAATCATATTAATTTCTTCATTTTCTCTAGTTTTAATTTTTAGTTTCCTATGACTTCTCTTTGTTCTTCTCCACTTGTTCGCATTTTTATAATTTGTTGCTCATTTTTGACTTATAATACAACGCATTTATATATCAAGTTATTAAAAACGTAATGTTCATGAAGCCAACGGTTATTTTAATGATAAACGCACATTCTTATCATATCGTTCGCCCTCCCACAGAGTGCTGATGATAAATTTAACTCTTAAATATTTTAAATTACCGATTCAAGGAATAAGTATTAATGTGTCTTAATTACAAAACAATAAGTCTTTATTGAAATAACCAAATGAGTAATTGATAAATACGTCAGTTATATTATTGTATATATATTTTATAATAGCCAGTTTATTTCCTGTAAAAGTTTCCCGGAAATAAGCAGCAGTGTCATAGATTTTGTTTAAATAGAAATACTAATATTATTATTCCTTTCCTTGTTTAGTATTTTCAAAATAATCTATACACATATATATATATATATGTGTATATATATATATATATATATCGATGACTCCATGACATGACTTACGTTCTTCGAACTTCGTATAAATGATTACGAGTATTAAACGGTCAACAGAAAAATAAATGTGGACTGTGACCGTTGATACAGCCTTTTATTGCTCTTTATCCTCATTTCATAATACCATCTTCGTATCGATTTTAATCTTTAATTAAATCGGTTCTCTTTAACTCCATATTCTGTTGTATATTCCAACATATATTTTATAAAATGATACTGAAGCTAGATCATGTCTAATAAATTTTGGATTGTTTTTCACTATGATAAATTATAAAAAAAAAATATTTTAAAAAATTGCACATGTAGTTTATTGAATTTTCTACACGTGCATATTTTTATTTTTTGTTTTTTCAAATTAAATTGTTGAAAAAAAACCAAACATTGTTAATTGTCTCCAAACTCCCAGATCATTTTAAAATTTTTTTTATCTAAGCTCTAATTCTCCAATATTTAGTTTTTTTATTATATCTATTCTAGGCTAAAAGAAATCTAGTATTACGTCAAGTGTTTCAATAGTTTACGTAACGTAGTTTATTATTCTTTTTAAAACAACAAAAGTTTGCCTGTAATTTTTTATTTTTTCGATTTATTAATTTCGGGCTGACGGATCAATGAAAATAGGGGTACGTGGCCTGCGTCGTAGGGCAGCGCAGAGTCTCGACGAGGGTTGGTTGTTGCTATTGGGAAGGCTTTCACCCTTGAATAAAAAATCCCCGGCCCTTGGCCGTAGTCCTACGCATCAGTACTACGTCCTCTTTGTACGCCTTATATTTATTGCCATCGCCATCATTTTTCTAATAAACAATAACAATTAAAACCATTATTACCGAGTAATTTATAAAGAAAAAATGCGGGAGTAACGGTAATTTGAATTCATTAAATAAAATAATTTATTTAATTAGACTCGGAGTGGTTTGTATCGAAACAATAACGACGCAAAGTTTTATCACGGATGTGATCCCTTTTAATATTTAACTAGTGGCCTTTTTGGGCCTGTAACTTTTTGTTGTTCTTGTTGTTGATATTTTTGAATTAATACTGTACTGTAAAAGTATTAAGCGATGGCTTAAATCCAACGTTCTCTTTACATTGTTTATATTAAATTACATTATATATTATCAACATTACATTGAAATAGTGGGGAAAGACGGTATTGTTTGGACAGCAAATACTGTTCTCGGTTCGGTTGTCCTGGCAGCTGTTCTGCTGACTGGCTACGGCATACAGTATAGTAAAATTATAAACAACTAAAGTAAAGCTGAAGCTGAAGTTTAAAGTTAAACTAAAAAAGACTGTACTGAATTTAAATTCGCGTTCGCTCGCCGCCATTACATTTACCTTTTAAACATTTAATCTTAAAAGTTTAACTCTTGAGAACTCGTCGTACTGTGAAATGTAAAAGTTCCTGGTGTTAAAACTCAACAGATGAAGCCGTTTTATTTTATACATTGAAAGCGTTTTATTTTTTAAAATATCTGCAGCTTGTTAGCAGATTTTTATAATCATGTTTATTTATTGATTTTATTTTATATATATTTTAAATATTTAAATTCATTCCATTTATTATTTTTAAAAAGTGTTTCTGGATTTTTAAAATTCATTTATTTAAATATTTATCTTGGAACTTGGACAGTACAACAAAAAGGGTATGTCTGATTGTTCAAAAAAACTTTCTTAGTTTGTAAATATTTATATTATTATTTATATATATATAGAAATTTAATATTCAAAGCTATGAAGTAAATAAACGATAATTGTGTAATTTGTTTAATTAACTAGTGCTCCTATTAACCAGATGTCTAACGTTTAAGTTGGATCTGAAAGTTTTAAAAAAATAAATTCAAATATTTATTGATGATAAGATAAAAGAAGTTGAATTTTAAAAATATGTATATATAGATATACATATTTTAGCTGATGACTGTTGCCCCTAAAATAACATTTATAAAAAAAGACCCTGATATCCAATTGACGCAGCGGACCATATGTAGTTTTTTTTATTGTTATTTAAAATTAATAAAAATAAAAAATATAAAACATAACGACAAAAGGAAGAGGGCGTGAATAAATTTTAAATAATAGTATGACTGTATCACATGACTATATATGTTTATGTCTGTATATATATATGTATGTATATATATTAATATATGTGTGTGTTTCTGGCCTCACCTTCATACAAAGAACGTGGGTTTTGTATTTGCAAGCATACAAGGGAACTTTGTTGATATCTTTCTTTTTTATCATTCCCGTTTACTTGTGCTCTTTCTCTCTCTCTCCCTCTTTTTCTCCTGCACGCTCTCTTATTACAACTATTGAGTGTACGCTGTTGCCACGCGCGGGAATAAAATAACAAAAAAAGCAGGAGCGGCATATGTGAAAGTTTAAAAAATTTTTATTTTTAAAATAATTAATTTGAAATTTAAATAAAGTATAAATATCGGATACTCATACGCTCTTGATACTTGACGTAAGCCAGACAATGAGTAAATGTAGCAGACAAGACAATTTTAAATTACAAATAAAAAAATTTTAAATGACTGTAAATGTAGCAGACGAGACAAATTTTAAATTATAAATGATTTAAAAAATAATATTTATAAAAAATGCACTTAATTTTTGAATTTTTAAATGCGCATTTTTTAAAAACTTTATTTTATTATTTACTCTATTTATTTGTAATTCAAAATTTGTCTCGTCTGCTACATTCACACTCATTCAAATTAATTTTTAAAAAAAGCATATACTGATTTTGAATTTTCTAAAAGTCAATTTTTAAATTTTCTCATTAAAAATAATTTAATTTTATCATTTAAAAATTTTAAAAATTGTCAGATGTCCGACAACTACTGCCAGACACCAGACGTGGAATTTGAACTTTTTAATTTAAACAAACTTCAATGAGTTGGCAATTAAGCCAATTGACCCGCATGTACTGTAAAATTTTTTCATCACGTCAAAATATTATTAGACATTTTTTATTATGTCCCATTGTTATCAACGGGTAATAAAATCTTATCTATTTTATTATCATTTATGTTAAATATGATAGCTTAAATATCAACGACCAACTAATGCTACATCAGTGGAATTCCATTCCTGAGTTACTGGTCTAGTTACTGTAGTGTATGCGCACATATACATACACTATATATATATTTATGTACATATATATATGACGTTTTGTCGGTATGAATATTTTGAGAGAGTATTAGTACCTGTCTGGCGCCTTATGGTACGGAGAAAAGATAAATCGTGATCATGCTTTGGGAACGTGAACATGACTAACTTTAAAAATATATATATATTTATAGCTGGCAATATATCATAATATATAATGACGTATTAAGCTGAATGAGAATGAGATTAGGACAGTTTCTACTATTCCAGGTAAAGTTACTATGCTAGTAAAGTAAAAATTTAAATTTAAATAATAAAATAAAAGTGGCAACGTTGTATTTCATAGCGCGGGGCACCAGGGCCGGACAAAGACTCTCAAGAACTGAAACAACTGAGCTCGAGACTCGAGTTTAGTAGTAGGGAGTTGTAGTATAAATATAAAAATAAAAAAAATATTGCCAGTGATACTACAGAGAATATCAGAGAGTGGGAAGGAATAATCTAGAGGGTGAGAGAAGGGGAGAAAAAAAAAAGAGACAAACGAGTCTCTGTGCGGTCTTGTGTGAGTGCCAGCTGTGCCTGTGAAACACGTAGTGATTTTAAACCGAGGTCGTTTTCTAGAGGCCGTACAAAAATGTTCGAAAATGGATTATTGTACATTATAAATTATTATTATTTATTGTGTGTGTGAAATTATTTTTGTTATTGCTGATATTGTGTAATTGTTTTTTGTTACTACGATTTGTATCGATATTTATTGGATTTAAGGTTAGAATATTTTTATTATCATCTTAGCGCGGAGGCTGAAGAATTAGTACTGATTGATAACTAGTTTTTTTCCTTGGTTTCTTTAGTTTTTATTCGGTGCGTGGGCGTAGCATGGGAGCGTAGTATGGGGTCTGCATATGTGTCGCATTATTATTGCCCACACAATGATAAAGTTGGAAGCGTAATTCTGGGAGTTGGTGGATGGGGGGAGGGGATCTTGATGGGTAAACAAGACGCAGTAACACGCCCGCGTATATTTGAATCGCCTTGAATTGGAAACTTTATTTTAGTCAGTCGTTCTCAGACTAAGAAATGACGCACATTACTGTCGCACACATTACAACGTTTTCCATACGTTTTATTATTAATATTTTTGGATATATTTGACATTTACTAGTACGTTTTTTTATCATGGCTGAAGTAAGCAGACAATTAAAATTTTTGAATTTTTTTCTACTAATTAATTACAAAAAAAAAAAAAAAAAAAAAAAAAAATCTAAAAATATGCATATGTAAAAAAGTTAAAAAAAATACAAGCGAAATTTTTTTTTTGTAATTTATCGTTTTTAAAAAAATTCAAAAATTATTAGACGTCAGTTAAATTCAGTGTCATTATTTACATGAGTGTGAATGTAGCAGACATCAGACAAATTTAAAATTATAAATAATTAAAAAAAATGCACTTATAAATTTTTAAATTTTGAAAATGCACATTTTTTTTAAATTCTATTTTATTAATTGTTTACTCTATTTATTAGTAATTTCAAATTTGTCTAATATCTGAGACATTCATACTCATTTATAGCAATTAATTAGTTTAATTGATTAATGCCAGCTGAGCTGATGTGAACAAAAGAACAAACGTTTAATTATAATTTTATTTTGTTAACGGGTTTTTTAGATGACGTCATTTATTTTTAAAAATAAAATATTTATTTAAACGTTCTATTAGAATAATAAAATAAATTGACAGGTTAATTTACTGGGTAATTATTTGTGATTGCAGATAACAAAATTCATAGTGTTTGAATTAGTAAGAAAAGTTAAGCGGATATTACTATTGTTGTTATCAAGAGAAAAAATGACGGACTACATAAGAAATAGCTTGAGAGATAATTTGCAAAATTTGAAGCCGACGTCTAATTTACGACTTCCGTCAATTCAGCCGGCACCGTCGCAGTTATCTAACATAAATAACCCGCCAGACGAAGTGGATAATCGCGAGTTTCCACGAGCTGATTATAGGATTGAGTCTGTGAGACTGCAGAGTTATGCGAATTGGCCGTTGTCGTATATGGAGCCTGAAAAATTAGCAGCTGCTGGATTTTATTACACGGGGGAGGGTGACAGTGTTAAATGTTTCGAGTGCGGAGTCGTTATATGCCAGTGGGTTGAAGGAGATAACCCGATGTCTGATCACCAGCGTTGGCAATCAAACTGTCGATTCGTACGTAAATTACCCTGTGGTAATGTACCTATCGGTGTTGATCCAAGTACAGTACCCTCAGTAAGTCCCCGAAGTCGTGACGTATGTGGTCGTTACGGAGATGAATTCAGACCTGGCGCATCGCCAGATTTTCGTTCTGGCCAGACGGAATTCCAGTTTCCCAGTACTGCTAAATTGGGAAGTCTCAATTTGGCCCAGCCTAAAGGACCAGCACATCCGGAATACGCGAGTTATGACGCCAGACTCAAGAGCTTTGAATCGTGGCCCAAGTCGATGCCGCAAACTAAAGACAATCTTGCTGATGCTGGTTTTTACTACACGGGAACTGGAGACCAAACTCTTTGCTACCACTGCGGCGGTGGGTTGAAAGACTGGGAGCCCAAAGACGACCCGTGGACCCAACACGCAAAGTGGTTCAAAAAATGTTACTATGTTCTGATGGTCAAGGGTCAAGCGTTCATCAACAGTGTCATCGGTCAACCCGTCGCCCCACCTTCTCGCGAGGTAGTTATCTTAATCTAATCTTTTAGTAATCAGCTCTCACTGATTATTGATAACGTTATTAATCATTTTGTTGTTTTTGTTGCTTCTTACAGGAAACCATGCAGATGAATCTGCCAAGTTACATTGAAAAAGTGGAACAACCAGCCAGTGCTGCTGAAAAGCCCGAGGAAAAACCCGAAGAGAAAGCCGAAGTTGACGTTAAACCAGTCAACAAGAGTGCTGACGATGCCAGAATGTGCAAAATTTGTTACAATGAAGAGTTGGGGGTGGTATTCCTACCCTGTGGACACATGGTGGCTTGTACTAAGTGCGCGCCGGGTATGACTTCCTGCGCGGTGTGTAGAGAACCCGTCAGTATGACAGTTCGCGCTATAATATCTTAGTACCTTACATTAGCATTATTCATTTATTATTTAGATTTTATTAAATTAACAAACAAAAAATCTATATATATATATATATTTACACATCTATATATATTTAAAATTATAGTTCTGTAAAATTAAATGATTGAAATTTGAAAAAGAAAATTAACAAAGTTATTTAACGAAATTTAATAAAAATAATAATAAAATTAACGCGTGTTGAATGACATGACTCATGGCGTTTCTCTCATGTGGGTAAAATTCTATGCTGATTTGAAATGTAATCTTCTTTTCATATGAAGAAATGATTAATAATAATATACATGAGAAAAATACTTGCTAACACAGAATTGTTGATGAGATAAAAAAGTATTACTAAGTTTAAAAGTATTTACTTGGTAATTAAGGTGTTGTATAAAATAGAAAAAAAAAGAAAAATATTTGCCAGATGAGTTTAAATTTAAATGAATAAAATTATAAAAATTAATTTTTTTGTTTATTTGTTTTTGTGTTTGTATAATTTTCTTGTAATTAATTTATCTATTAATTTTAATCTATTTAATTTTTATAATTTTATTTATCATTTGGCGTTGGCTGTTGCTGGGCAATAGAATTGTACCTACATCAGAGTTTTGCTATTTTTTAATTAACTCGCATTATAATTTAAATTAATGCGGATAAAAGTTATAAATTTAAAAAATTTGTTAATATTAAAAATTGATAAAAGATAAAAAAAAGTAGCAAACTGACATGACGTCTAGTCATTGGAGTATTACGCGATTAATATTTAATTCATATTTTTTTTTTTTTGGTTTTTTTTTCCCGGAGTTAATTTTGCTTAATCGTTAAAAAATAATAAAAAGGAAATGAAAGTAGTCGTGATTTATTAAAATTTGTACATGTGATTATTATTATTTTGAATTCGATTAATGTTGAATTAACAAGCCGGAAATGCCATACAGTTTGAAAGTTTGAGAAAATAAAATTTATGTCATAATTGAAATGAATAAAATTAAAATGCTAATGAAAATAATGGAAATAAAAAATGTAAAGGTACTAGATATTGAATAATAAATTAACAATTTATTTTGTTTAAAATTTTTATATTTATTTCATTTTTTTAGGAATTATTCAAATAAATAATACATTTATAGATACTAATAATAATGATGATAATAATAGTAAATAATAATAATAATAATAATAAAATAAAAGTGAAATTAAATTTATTTAATGAATAATAAACGTGAATAATTATTAAATCTACGTCAGTGTGAGATTCGGTTAACGATTACTAATTTAAAAAATGTGAATTGTGACTCATGAAAGGAAATAAACCAGGCTACGACGCGTCGTAACATGTTGCCTTTTTTAAAATATTATTACTATTATTATTATCATTATTTTTTTTTTAAATATAATACACATGTGTTATATTTATTATATAATAATCATAAATATTCCTATGGCCAATTTAACAGGTATCATTTTTAATTAATTTGCCATTTTATAAGCAATTAAAATTACCACATGCAAATAGTATTTAAAAAATTTAGCAACACATTTATTAGACTTGCGAATCAATAGTTTAATATTTTTTAATTATCCTTAGGAAGGTGAAATACCCAGTACCCGATCAGGAAATTAGTACTCGATCATTCCATATATATTTAGTATATAGATATCGCGTTGCTAATTTTAAAAGGACATACTTTTATACGCCTGTCTTGTTTAGTCATCTACATTTAAAACCAAAAAGGCGTTGAATTTTTTTTTTAATTCCTAACTATATTGCAGTCTTATTCTAAAGTTGAAAATTTGAATACAAAACAATTGGCGGTAAAAAAAATTCATAGTTTCCTTCTCTAAAAGAGCGTGTAAAAATATAAGACTTTTTGGGATTAGTTATGCGATATAGAAATTTATGAGTGATCAGGTACTAGTTCCCTGATTGGATACTGGGTCTCTGACCTTTGATGCAAATTGTATTTGCACTAAATAAGTGCGACAACTGCATGAAATATTTTTTTTTTTTTTTTAGTAGAGTAAACGGGTTTATCGGGTAATAAAAAATTAATTATGCTTTGTAATATAAGCTTTCATTTATATTTCATACGCAAGTGATTTTAAGCGACCGAGATTTTTAAAAAATAATCGTAACTAAATATTTATAATGTTAGTTTAAATATTTTCTAAAGCATTATCAACTTGTCGTGTTAATATTTAACAGTTTAATTATTTTTATTTATACATATAAGCGTTTTTGCGGGAAATTAATTTATTTGAAAATACTATCAGTTTTAAAAACATTACTTTTACTCGCTATCAGTTACAAAAATGCTTTAGAAAACATGAAACTTAACGATTTAAATTTAATGTTTTATTTTTAATCTATTCCTTAGTTTAAAATTTTTATTTTTTACTGTATATTCTGAACAATGCAAGTTAAGATTAATAGGAACCAACATATAGAAATTGAAAAACATAATTTAAGAAAATTTTATTGTCTAATGAAATGATGAGTAAAACTAATGAGATAAATGATTAAATTAATGGTCCATAGAATTTTAAAATAATAATATTTTTAATTTTAATTAGTACGGAGAACTGAAATTAAATTTTAGACGGTAAAAAGAAAACAACAAGACAGTTTCACAAAAAAATAAATTTTTATAAAATCCTGAAATTATAATTCAAAATTTCAATTTTTACATAATTTTTTAAATGTTTTCTATCCGAAACGCCGCATTATTTGAAATTGTAATTTTCCATTGTTTATTTTTCCGTACATTCACTAAATATTTGATTACAGAGGTGATAAAGACAATTAAGTACTAGAAAAAAATTTTTACAACTAAATAATTACATTTATTTATATAATTAACATCGCAATTGGATATATACGGATTAAATTTAATCAAACCGGATTTAAAATTTTATTTACCCATTGCAATGTTACATGAAAAATCAACGAGAAATATTCACAGCACATTGAACATAAAAATAAGTAGATTGCATTTAATTATCTACATTTTATTTACAATAAATTCATTTGATAATATTAATTAAAAAAAAAAATGAATTTAGAAAATAGCTACTATAAAGTTTAATTACTTTAATTAAAAAAAACATTATTTTTTTATGTATAAAATATTATTACTATTATAAACACAGAAGAATTTTATTTTGTTTATATATAAATTTTTTTTAAACAATTAATTATTTTCATTTTTAATATTTTAAAACTAATTCATGATGCTAAGAAATTTTTTTGAATTTTAGCTGATTGGTGCCGGGAATAAAATTATTTTATTTTTTTTCAAATAATTATAGTACTAAAAAGAATACATCGTATACAAGTTTTAAAATAAATCGTAGAGTTAATAATAACTAGATATGAATATTAATATTAATATTAATTAATAATAATAACTATAGATATTAATAATAATAATAATTAATATTAATAACTAATGAATCGATATCTGAATTACTGACAGTATTGTTTTGTTTATTCCATAAAATTTCTTTTTTTTAATCAACGGATAAAATTTATCGTCTTAAAAGTGCCCAGCGTTATACGTTTTTAAATGTTATATTGAAATTCATTAATTTATAAAAGCTTATTAATTATTAATTTAATAGCTCATATATTAATTAAATCAACACGATTTACTCTCTGTTAATTTTAAGCTCTCTATAAAAAAAATGTTTATAAAAATCATAGCATATCACTTGATATTTTTAAAAAATAATGTCCAAGATAAAAAATATATAAATTTATCTTATAAATGTATAGATAAAATATTAATAATAAATAATAAATAAATAAAAGTATGAGAAAATAATAAATATTTAAAATGAGTAAATCGTGTTGGGTAAAATGCAGTTAGTTTTTTATAAAAAAGATATCTGTTATCGAAATATATATAAACAAACAAACAAAAATTCTTTTTTTATAATTCATTGTATTTATCATTTTAATCATAATTGTAAATTAAGCATTAAATGAAATAAAATGACTTTAAAAAATCTAAAAAAAATAAAACAAAAAATGTTATTTATTTAAATAATTAAATGTAAGCATCCATTGAAGTTTGAATGTTTGTAAAGAGTGTCTTGAGACCTCGAGGACCTGGAACGCCCTTTGAGCAGCATTCCAGGGCTGGTTTTTTTTTATTATAATTTTTAAAAAATCATCTGTTGAAAAAAAATGCAGCAGGATGAACCGGTATCGCGATACGAGCAACGAGAGTTGCTGTGTATGGAAGATCTTGTGATCTCGTGTCGAGGCTGGAGGCCTGATGGAGGTTCATACAAGATCTGGTTGGTCTTTGGTCAGCCCTTACATTCCATTCTCGGGGACTCGTGGGAACAGACTCAGCCAACACTGAGTCCAGAGTGTATTTTAAGTATAGTTTAAGTACAGTAAAGTAGTAGAGGACGTAATGTGAGTTGAGAGTTTCAGAGAGAGCAATCTCTATAGCTGTAATACCACCAGCTTGATATTAAACTCAGCCTCTCTCCGGGTCCATGTACTCTATACTCTGATATTTTTCAGCTCTCTCCCTTTTTATTTAGCGTCAGTCCGTTCAAGCCTGTTTATATACTTGTACTCACGTTCACATACATGTGTGTATGTGTATATATTTATAAATTAATGTGTGCATGTGTGGGTATGTATATATACCTAGAATAGAGAGTTTGCTGTTCAACAGTCAACAGCCGGATTCATTCATGTATTACCAGCAATATCCGGTCGCGCATTCCAGCAGAATGAAGGCATCGCAATTCTCATTCCAATATATAATAACATTTTGTTGACTATCATCTTTCACTTGCAATGCAAAATAATATTTTTATATAATTTAGCAGCTTGCTGACTTTCATTTGCGTTTTGTCATTGGAAATTTGTTATTAAATATTTAAAGTACTGTAGGAAATTAATTTTGCTGAGAAAAACTTGAGTGGCCGATGAATTATTTTCGTTTTTTGAATTAATTAATATAAGAATCATTAAGAAATTGAAGTCTTCAATTAACTTCAATGAAATATCTAATGAATCTAATGTGTAATTGAAATATATTTAAATTCATTGATAAATTGAATTATGTATGAGGCAAAAGTCCCAATTGTTCAAACTAAGAAATATATGAGTATTTTATATTGTTATTTAAATTTAACAATTGACTTACCATTTTTTCTATGGACTTTGTCACATTCATTCTGGTTTTAGAAGTCAAAAAATTTCATTTTTCTTCTGTAGAGTTTTTTTTTTTTTTTGTTTTAATGAGAAACTAAAGTTAGTTTTCTAGATGTACAAAATTTACTAAAATTTTATTAATATGAAATTTTCAAGGATGTGCAGTAAAAAAGAAATTTAGTAAATAATTTAAAAATGTAATCAGCATCCGAGACTAATGTCTTTTAAAAAGACAAGACAAGTTTTTTTTTTAGATAAATAAGACATACAGATGTTGCTTCTAGAAGTCATAGGAAAAGAAACTTCCGTTCTTGTTTCCGTTTAAAAAGTCATTTTAATTAACAATTCATTTAAATATTTTGACTGTAATATGAAACCAACATGAATTATGTTAACGTAAATCTACAGTCAGGAATGCAAAGAGTTTCAGAAAGTTGTCTTCAAGTTCAAGTTGCGGAAAAAAACTGTAAGATCAAAATTTAACTTCCGAATTAACTAAAAGCCAACTCTGCATCAACTTTTTACAGTCAACTTGTCATCAAAAAATTCTTAGCAGGAATAAAAAAAACATGAGTGTGAATATAACAGACATCAGACAAATTTAAAATTATACATAAATAGAGTAAATAATTAATAAAATTAAACTTAAAAAAAATACGCATTTAAAAAATTAAAAAATTAACAAGTTTTTATAAATATTATTTTTTAAAATTATTTATCCCATTTATTTATAATTTTAAATTTGTGTGCAAAAAAAAGTAAAAAATAATTAAAATGATGTCAACTTTATTATCAGTAGATAAAAAATTTCTTTGTCGACTGAAATAGAGGTCAGTAGTTACTAAATAATTAAATTTTTATTAATGTACATTTATTAGTACGGAAGACACTAGATGGCGATGGCGACGATTACAACAATGGCGGTGACAATGTGTCTGGACACGGTCATCGCTAAAATTTAGCAGTTTTTATTGACAAGAATAATTGGTTATTTTTTTAAAATTTCTATCTATTTTAATTAATTGTTGACAATTTTATTTTTAAAATAATGGCTGACTTATTCGACTTGGCGAATTTGATAACAAACGTTGGAGTTGATGCTGTTAAAATAAAGCAAGAACCTGATGTGCCAGAAAAATCATCAAACCAAATACTTACTGAACTTTTTAGCACTTTTGATGTTGACGAAGGCATTGCATCGCCGGCTAATGACGACGAGGATGATGATGACAGCAATGATGCTGATGACACTGTGGATAAGGTAAAAAAGAAGAAAAAAAAAAGTAAGAAAAAACATAAACATAAAGACAAAAAACACAAGAAACGAAACAGAAAAAATTCATCTGACAGCGGTAGTGATTTGGAAGCTGATGGTATGTAAATATTTATTTTAATTCATTAATTATAAATTTTAATTTGAAAATAATTATCTCAGGTGCTAAGAAGAAAAAGAAACACAAGAAAAAATTAAAACGTAAGAGATCGACGGATTTTAGTGACTCGTCAAATTCGGATGAACCTAAAGTTAAAGTGAAAAGAGAATTGACATCACCGGAAAGTAGTAAAAGAAATAAAAGTGAACGAGGTCTTAACTTCAAAATTGATCATCCACAGACAGTATTTGATTTAGTGTCTGATATTGTTTCGAAAAAAGAAAGAAATGATAATGAGTTTAATGATATTAAGCCGGATGTTTTAAAGAGTCCTGAATTGCCGCCTATTTCGAAAAAAGTTGATGATGAATCCGAGCCAATTGTCCCAAGATTACTTGGTAATATTTTTTTTTATACTTTTTTAAAATTTGATTAATTTCCGTTACAATGATAATTTAATTAATTTTTAAATAATTTTGATTATAGAAAAATCAGATCAACCAATCAAGGGAAAAATATTAATAAAAGATCTAAAAAATAGTATAGTTTACAATGAAACGGTAAAAGAAGTTGAAAATAAGAAAAAAGAAAAGGCTGCTCGTATGGAAGATGGTGAAATATCGGACAGTAATTCGGAAAATCGAACTCCAACATTGAGTCCAACTCCGCCAAGGCGAGATTCTTTTGATCCAGCAGACCCGACAGATGATTCATCAATAGCAATATCTAGTCATCAAGTTAAAGATCTTAGATTAGTATTAAAGCACAAGGAAAAGGTCAAAAAAACTCATGACCGCCGGGGGAGTCGCGAAGAGCGCGAACCTCGATCGCGTAATGACGAGACGAAGGATCGTGGAAAAAGTCATCGAGAGCGGAGTAGAGATAAGGGCAACACAAGTCATTCTAAGGACAGAAAATCAGAATCCATGTACTCGCACTCGCGTAGACGAAGCAGGAGTCGCGGGCGTGAATATCACAGAACTAGGAGCAACGAGAGAAGGTTTAGGGACAGGAGCAATGACAGAAGATCTACTCGTAGTAGAGAACGTCGTTATTCAAACGGAAGAAGTCGGAGTGAAGATAAAGGACGCGATAGATCTTCTAGAGGTCGCAGTCGTAGTAAAGAGAGAAAGTAAGTTTTCAAATTTTATGACTTCAAAATTATTATTTGTATTTAATTATTATTATTTTTTATTTACAGAGAAAGAATAGAAATAGATAAAAAAAAATTACTTGAAATCGCCAGAAAGAATGCAATTAATATGATAAAACGCGGAGCGCTTCCTTTAGCGCAACAGGACAAAGCAATAGCTGCTATTCAAGCTGGTGGAAAATCTGTTGATGAACTCATTGGTTATTATTCTTTTATATACTTAATTAATTATTTGAAGGTATTATTATAATTATTATATCAATTTACTTTATGCAGATTTTTGTAAGTCGCTGTCAAAGTCAGAAGCGCTTGGTGAACTGTCAAGTGTTTCATCTGATGACGGTGCTAGTGAGACAGAGAAAGGTTTTCATCATCCATTTTTATTGAAAGAACGACCTAATTCTATAATAATGAATATTAGAGACTCGAAGCAGTTGCCTACTAAAACCTTCCAAGAAAGAACGACGGAGTCTTCTACTCAACTACGATTACAGTTTCCAGTATCGAGTGGTCAGCAGCACAGAAAAACTGGTGAGAAATATTTATCACTTGTTATTAAACTGAATGTATTTCATGTGATTTACATTTTTTTTTTTTAAATAGAAACTGAGTGGATAGACGTAACACCAGCGCCGCCGGTTAAGAAACCCGAGCCTAAAAAGCCTTTCGTATCGGCCTCAGTTCAAGTCCAAACACCGGCATTTACGATAATACCACCAGTTAATGCTCCTCAAGTACCAGCACCAATTGCTCAAGTTCCAGTTCCAGCACCAGTACCAGTACCGGCGCCAGTATCAGCTGTTACCGGAACTACTTTTGTTCCAGTTGCTCCGGTTCAAACGCCGCTTGCTATAATGTCTGCACCCGTAGAAATGTCGACAGCTGCACAACCGATGTCACAACCAGTACCCACTAATTCTGTTTTTCCTCAAGCTCTTTCTGAAGTAAATAACCTGTCATTTATTGTAATCATCAGCTTGCGTGCTCCAGAGGTTTATGTTTTAAAAAAATATTAATTTACAGAACATTGATATCGGGACAATCGTTTCCCAGCGTTTAGCTGCTATGAGAAAACTCAAGGAAAATCCAAACGACGTCCAAGCGCTCAATGAAATCTATCAGGCACAAAATGAAGTAATTTGTTTTATTTTATTTTAAATTTATTAATAATTAAATAATAATTTACTGACGCGCTATTTATTGCACAGATGAAAACATGGGCAGAGAGTAAACAGATGCCAGGTCAGTTTACTGGTAGCACTGGAGTAAAAGTTCTCTCAGCAGCAGAATTAACTTCAGGCTATCAAACTTGGGCTCGCAAGGTAATGTTCTACGTTCTATTGGCTTCTTGTAATGTATTACTACTTTTTTTTCTTTTTTTTTTTTCTTATATTTTAAATAATTAAAAAAATATATAAAATACAAGAAAGAAAAACAACCGATATGGGTTCGTAAAATTGCATTGTACCTAAAGAAATTCGCGGCTTGTAACAAGTTTTCAGGTACAGTCTTTTTTTAGGACTGTGTTGTAGGCATGGACCACTTCTCTTTACAAAAGCAGAGGTGGACTCTGTGCCTACACGGACACAGGAGTACCGTTGTCTCACCATAACTATTTTATTTTATTTTATTTAACTTAAACTTTGCTTTACTTATCACGTAACATTTATCATTAAACTAGTATATATCATACAGATATATACATATATTGACCATGTCTACTAGTTTTATTGTTCAATACTTAATATGCCGTAATTATAACAAAAAAACTAGTATTATCATGAATAAAACTCGAGACAACGAGCTCTTGTGAGATTGCTGCTAACTATCAGCAGCTTCTCGTCTTAGGCCACCACCGAGACACTTAACTGTCTTGTCGTGGAAGCTGTGATACTTAGCAGTTGTCTGCATCCACCTGAGGGTTTGTTACAGGCACTAAATAGCAGAGAAGAGCCATCATCCGCAGCCTGATGTGTCCAATTTATGATTAACAATTTAAAACAATTGGTAAGTATTATCCTCTGACCATTTAAGACGACAAATCAAAAATAAAAAAAAAGGAAAATCCAAACCTGCACAACTCATTTGCTCATTCAAAAAGTGATCAATAGATAACTCTTTTATACGAAAAAAATAATTTAGATAGTAATGATACTGAAGTTGGTCGACATTTAATTTTTAGATTTTATTAAAAACGACAAATTATAAAATAAAAATATTTTTAAAAATTGCACTTAGAGTTTTTTAAATTTTCTACATGTGTATATTTTTAGTTTTTTTTTTTTTTTTTTTTGTAATTGACTTGTTGAACAACATCCGAAAATTATGATACTAAAGTTACCCGACGTCTTATAATTTTTGAATTTTCTTTAAAATGATAAATTATAAAAAAAAAAAATATTTAAAAAATTGCACTTGTAGCTTTTTTAATTTTCTACATGTGCATTTTTTTTTTTTTTTTTTTTTTATAATTGATTTGTTGAAAAAAAAATTCAAATATTGTCAACTGTCTATTAACTTCAGGATCATGGATAATAATTTTAAAAAGGGGTCTTCTATTTAAGGATTCAAGTGTAATAGAAAAAAAAAAAAAAAAAAAAAAAAAACAATCGGTTGTGTATTTTTTAAGTAAACGTGAGCAGAACACATCTTATTGCTTCGCAATTGAGTTGTGCAATTACAAACAGTAAACAATAAAATGTCTAAACCCTTTTCTTTCCTCATATTAACACTAGCTTTTTTTTTAAGCCCTTGGTTTTTTTTTAAATAAACTAACTGACTTGTACTTGCAGTTTGTCAACTTGTAATAATTATAAAATAGTACGTGTGATATTGACCGAAAGTATGAGTACATAATTATTGAGCTTTTCTACAGCAGACATTTAAATAAATAATAGTAAGCGACAATGAATTAAAATAATTTATTTGTAATGTAGGATCAGTTGACCTCCGCGGTACCTGTCTCGGGTGGTATGGGTATGGCGCTGCTTCAAAAAATGGGATGGAGGCCTGGTGAAGGTTTAGGGAAAAATAAAGAAGGTACTTTGGAACCTCTACAGTTAGAAGTTAAACTTGATAAACGCGGGCTCGTTTCTCATCAAGACGTTGGTATCAGAACGGGTAAAAATCCCAGTAAACCTGTCGTGCCTACTATTAAAACCCTAGAAGGTAAATAAATATATCCCGCCACTTATTATCATTCAAAAGTTTTAAACATAGTGACTAAATCCAAAAGAGCATATAAAAATACAAGTTCCTTTGGAAGTAGCGACGGGATATGAATTATGATTATTTAAAATTGCTGGTGACACAGCACTTGAATATATTATTTATTACTGATTCATTAAACTGCAGGCAAACATCCTGTTTCATTGCTCGGTGAATACTGCTCCAAGAGAAAATTTGGAGCGCCAGTTTACGAGCTCTGCTTCGAATGTGGACCCGATCATAAGAAGAATTTCTTATTCAAGGTGAGTTTGCTAGCGATTAAGATAATTCAATTATATCGTAAATAATATTTTATTATATTTAATTAATGTAAAAGAAATATATAATATATACTGGTGGTGTTTCAGGTCAAAGTGAATGGTATCGAGTATAAACCTAGTGTAGCAAGTCCAAACAAAAAACAAGCCAAGGCCGAAGCTGCACAAATTTGCCTTCAAACTCTTGGTTTGCTCGCCACTCAATAAAATCTGTATATTTTCTTGTACAATAAAATTTTCGCACGAGTGAAAAATAATTTTAAATAAGTTTTTTATTATTAATGATCCTTTGTTGCATTTTATTATAAATAATATTTTAGGTGAATTGAAGTTGTAGTAAAAACCAGCCGGCGTTAAACACAAGTGGTATTTTTTTTTCATAAGTGTTCCGTCGAATTACACGTTTGAGGCTGTAATTTGAGCACTATTTCACCTGGGCGAGTACAGTAATCAGGAAAAAGGTGTTGGCCTGCTGGTACCGGGGGTTAGTTTTATAAAGAGTGAGCGGTTCACAACCTAGATGAAGAATTTATCAGTCAATAACCCTTTTTATGTTACAAATTATACCATAAATCTTTAGTATAATACAACGTAATATATATTTTTATAAATTACAAACACTTATATATACATTAGGATGTTTCAAAAAAATCTACTACTTTTTTTTTAAATTATACGGAAAATATTGTGCGAGAAAACGATAAGTTTGAGTTCTTAATATTAATATTAATTTCTTCATCGCAATTTTTGATTGTCTATTTAAATAACATGGAAATTTCTTTTTTTAATCATTAGAATTTTATTACTCAGCGAATCAGGGTACCGGAAAATCAATAGATATTTTTCTCGGAAATTGAACGCTCTACAAAAAAGGTCTCTTATTATTTTTCGATAAATTTAATTTTTAAAAAGTTATTTCAAGTCAAAGTTTAATTCTCAGTCAATTTTGATATTATTTGAATTTCCCGGGAAACTATCAGAGATATTACTAAATGTTATGGGACACTTTTTGTAGATCACTTAATTTTCTACAACTTATCTCTGGCAAATTTTCAAAAATTCCTGAAAAATCTTTACTTATTTGCATTTAAAAACCAATTTATTAAAATCGGACAGAATACAAATACGTCAGAATAATTTTTCCATACTACTTTTGAAAAAAGACGTCGATTTTTTTTAAAAACCCGAAATATATATATGTGCGTATGAACATAATTACAACAGTAAAATGAAGTGGAGTTTAAATTTAAATAATGTTTTATGTAAGCTTTTTGAAGTAACTTTAAATAGTGATTCGCAAATTTATGACCGTTTCAATCTTAATTTTTAATGTTGAGCTGCATTTACGATGACGCCTGTTGACTGCATCCAGACACTCGTCAATTAAATAAAGCAGATGGGATTATACATTTCCTTTTATTTAACGGGACACCTATCACGTGTGTTACTGATGTGATGATAAATACAGACGGTGTCAAGGTGAATTTGTCAATTGTTCAAAATTTATATTAGCATTTAACATTTTAAACTGTCAATCAGATAATTATTTATCTAATTTATTATTTATTTTAAATTATCACCAATTACACGTCTATTTTTATTTCAATAATTAATTCATTTTATAGCATTTCATGCTCACTAAATATTTTACGCGATACTAGTTCTCAGATATCGAGTAATGAAAAAATATATACTGGGATCGGAATGTTATTACTTATTAATTAATTAATATAAATTACTACTTAACTCCGATATTTCTAGGTACGAATAGTATGAGAAAAATAATTGAACTAACAAATAAAATATTTTACAACAAATTAATTACAGAAAAAAAAAACTAAAAATATGCACATGTAGAAAATTTAAAAAACTGTAGGTGCGATTTTTTAAAATATTTTTTTTTTTTTTTATAATTTGTCATTTTTAAAAAACTTCAAAAATTATTAGACGTCACCTAATTCTAGTTTCATAAATAATTGGAGTATTTAGATGGTCTACATAACATAGTATGTCATATATATATGTATATGAATAAAGAGTAGAATATTGAATGCGTGGTACGCAAGGCAATTGCATGGAAGGAATATTATCGTTTCAATTGGCGATTATGACCTCGTAAATTCATTTCAAGATCTAGCTATATAATATAATTTGAATGGTATACCAGGTCGATCATCTCTTATTCGAAGCCAGGCAACACTCGAGTCTACGCGAATTCTTAACGCATTAGACAACGCAACGCCAATCATAATTGAAAACACTTATAATAAAATTTATATGAATACGCGGCAAGTGTGAGAGTGGACTTGTTGCGTGTGTGCCTATAAATATATTGTGTTAATTATCAATGTGTGGAAAAAAAATAAAAAATAATAATAATAAGTAATAAAAAAATTAATTAAATACAAATGTAGGCGTACGGATGTCGTAGCAAATTAGTGTAGAGTAGTTGAGATAAGGAAATGGACCTTTCACGTGGCTATCAATTCCGGACACGTCAATGATCATCACGGCCTTGACTCAAAAACCCTGAAATAATATATTTCTTAACGGCATTTTTCGATACTAACTCGTCTTCTAACACGATTCATTTTTATTCAATTAAAATCTATGAATTTTTAATATTATTTTATATATATTTATATTAAAAAAATCCGTAAAGTAGGCAGCTAAAAGTTTTTTTTAAAAAATAGTTAAAAAAAATAAAATAGAATTTGGGTAAATTGGGTCACTTTCAATTATTAAATTGAAAATTTCATTTTTTTTTTTTTTATAAATATTAATGACCCTGAAATTAGCAGACAATAAAAAAACTAAAAAAATGCACATGTAGAAAATTTTAAAAACTATAGGCGCAATTTTCTAAAATATTTTTTTTTTTTTAATTTATAGGCTGTGAAGCAATTTTTTATAAATGTATGTTGCGAGCCGACGTTTATGAAAATTTTTTTTGAATTAACAACTGGGTCGTATTAAAATTCAATATTTATTTGGCGACTAAGAAGTAGAAAAAAAAATGACATTAATGGACATTTTTTTCGATGATATTTAAAAATTTTTTGTGTACTGGTACTGGTACTTTTTTTCTACTCTTAAATGACAAAAAAAGTGAGTATGTGATTCTAATTTACAAAAGCAATTTGCAATTATTACTTTATAAAAAATCTATATAATAAATTAACAAAATAATACTAATAAAAAGAAATTACCGATCCGAGAGTAACCAATGAGAGTAATAACAAAAGAATCGATTAATCATGTTGTAAAAAATGAAATGAAGAAGCTCGAGGGCACGAAATCCGAGGGACAAAAAAAGTACCGGTCACATTTTCCAATAAATCTCAATTTAATCTCCCCATGTTTGCACACATACGATACCAAGTAACCAGCAGAATAATAAGAGTATGAAGATCCGAACATGGCCAATGCATTTCATTTGCCACAGCAATTGCGTAATGACGCACGATAATCATTGGTACCGATGCATATTATTTTATTTTTACTTCCATCCTCATTCTTACCCGTCTTCTTTTTAGTCATGCTGAGGATTAACCAACCGAGTGAGGGTAATAAAGAAAGAGAAAATAGGGTAGAAGAAGAAATAAAGATATACTTTGACTTTCCTCTACTCTCTTTACACTTAACTTTTAACTCTGGTCTCTCCTCTGCGGGGGATAATGTAAGTAGAGCTTGTGTGGCTTGCAGCCACAAAAAATATTTAAAAAACAAAATAAAAGTAAGAAGGTAAAGTTAAATAAAGAGAGTGCATTACCGTTTACGATAAAATAACAGCGATTACGGGTGTGTCTTGCAGGCTTATGGATTGCAGTTCGACCGTCGATGGGGGGCCTGGTTCCTCTTAACGTTGATGCCGTGTACCACACGACCAAGACACTTTTGGGCGACGTTCTGACAAATAAAAAAAACATTAATGTTAAAAATATTTCGTAAAAAATACGGTATAATAAATAAATATGATATGGAAATAAAAATAACCGGGACAAGTTTGTGGATTATGAGTGCATTATTCATATATGGACATAACTCGCGGATGATGGACAACATCGTGTTTAAAGAACGGAGTTTTAAATTGATTGACCGGTAAGTTTACGGCTCGTGCGTCAGTTATTACCGATATCCCCACGAGTCTTTCACTCTTTTCCTCTCGATCATTTAGTTAAACTCGCTCCATTACTCTACTCGATCCGCGAATACATTTATCCTGGACAAAATGATCGGTTATCAAATGGATCGGTTTTAAGTGACGAGCTCTGTAAATATAATTATATATGTATATCTTTATGGATCTTGTCAAATGTCACTTTTTCTTGTCATTTGTATTTTTTATATTTTCAATTTTATTATTATTTGTTTTTACTTACAGCCAACTGATGCTGTGTCCGTATGCGCAAGATGGATTTAAGTCGTAGCAATTTTTTTTTTTTTATATTAAATAATATATATGTATGTAATGAATGTATTAATGGAAGCGATATGTGGAACGGACAAACGTCATATCGGTCATATACATACGTCGTGTCTTCTTGTGACGATCCAGAACTTAAATTCGAACATGCGTACATCTATCATGTGAGCTGTGTGAGTTGCAAAAGAGGATCACCGACAAATCGTATTACCGCGTTATTTCTCGGTACAATTTATTCTGCTAATAATTGCGATAGCCGCAACGATTGATCAAACACCAGGCGCCGACTATTAATTATTATACTTTATTAATTCTCTCAAATTAGTATAAGATTTTTATACACTTATTATTATTTATGAATAAATATACTATTGATATACACTACTGGAAAAAATTAAAGGATAAAAAAAAAATTCCAAATTCTTGGGTGATTTTCAACAGTCCGTAACTTCGAGAGAAATGGTCGTACAAGAAAAAAAAAAGGGATTGTAGCTCCAAGTGTCTACTTTTTGGATTAGAACTTTGAAGATTTTTAGCGTCAGCGGTTTTTGAGTAGTCTTAGAAAAACCACCGACAAAAAAATTTTCAAATTCTTTTACTTTTTTTTTTGTCTACGGGCAAAAATTTTTTTCCGCTAAAAAACTCTAAGGATCAGATACCTTCATTATTTAGCTTTAATTTCATTTTCTACAGACCTTGATACATCCACTTCTCGCCGAGATATCGGTCTTCGAATGGAAAAGGATCATTTTGTCTCTGATTATCGATATCTCAGCAACCAATGATCGCACAAAAAATTAATGGTGAGTTTTAAATACTTAAATAAAGTCTCTTGAATGATTAACGATTGTTTTTCCAAAAAAAAAGTTATTTTTGTCGTCACATGAATTTTAAAATGTAACGAAAACCGAGTCTGTACTGAGTCTGTATTGAGTCTGTATTCTCTATGGAAGCTTTATAAAAGGCTTTTTTTTTTTTAATTTTGTTATAATTTTATCAAATCTTATACACAAAAAAAGGATTTATTGGCGTGCGAAATTTTTACTCTTCACAAAAATTTACCCGCCCCAAGAAATTTTTTGCACCATGACTTGAAAACGAAACTTTTCATGATTTTGAATTCAGCAGACATCAAAAATTTTCGGATTTTTTTAAAAACAATTTCTCCACATATGCACTTTGACATTTTTTTTTTTTCTGTAATTTATTGATTTAAAAAAATTCAGAAATTGTAAATTATCTGCTATCTTCAGGAAAAATAATTTTGGGATAAGATACGATATTTAGGGTGAAAAAAAATTTTTTTATTAATAGATTATTTCAGTCGTTACACCGCGAATTTTTCTATTGCGAGTAACGATAATTAATGACATTTCTTAAAATAATCGCAGACGGATTTCTTTATGTGGATAACTTAAAAACAGTCAATAAATTAAAAAGTAATCCTGTTGGTAATAAATAAAAAATTAGCATAATTGAGTTCTTGCTCATTAATGCAGACACGCGTATCCTTAAAATTATAATTAAACTACCATTAGTCATGTATTCACACCAGTCGATACTTTCATTGTACTCTCTATAATACCCAGTAAATATAATAAGAATAATAATAATAATAATAATAATAATAATAATAATAATAACAACACCACCAACAACAACAAAATATTTTTCATAACAATATAATTCTAGACATATGCATGATTAAACCACACGTTTCACTAGTTAAGTGTCAAGTTACACGACAGACTCTACGATATCTTCTATTCATTTTCCATCAACAATGCGCGGTTAAATCTTTGCCAGTTGGTTACTGTGTCTACTATTAAATATCTATATATAATATATTTATACGTATGGTATGGCAAGCCATACAAACGTCTGAAGAACCATAAAAAGATGGACACAAAGATACACATAAATATAAATATCAATGTATTATATTCCGCTTACTCACTCAAGTATTAATTTTGAAGCCCAGGAAATTACACACCCTGTTGTCAATACTTTTAATTGCTGAAAAATCTTGTTCGGGCTTATATTATAAGTATACGGTACATAAGTATCAAGACCTCCTGTAGATTTATATAAATGTCATGACACATTTGACGATGTCCACTAAAATCCTGCCCTCGGTATTAAGTATTAAGAAGAGAGATGGATCTTTTGAATCTGGAGACACTGTAAAACTTGTTTTAATTATTTTTATTATTATTTAGTTTTAACATGGACATGGTAGTGGATTTAAATAAAAAATATCACGTTAATGTGCATGAAGAATTAAAATTATGATGAGGATATTGCGGGGCTTGCAATTAATCGCATCAGTGAAGTGAGAGAATAGTCACAATGGTGTTATATTGGGCTGTTGATGTTCTGTGGTATGATGGTACTTTATATATATACTGGTATGTATGTCCGTGGATCATGATGCGTCGAGTATAATGATAGTGATAATAACAATAATGGGGATGTATATATGTAGATATGGGTATGATAAAGGCAACGATGAATTTTTGAATTACAATATCTGATCGCGATTTATATTGACGCGTCAATCGAAGGGCGTCGATCGTGGCTCGGGCATTTCTATAGCTTGGGTGCGGCACACTCTTACAACGGAAAAGGCACATCCCGTGGTATGGTCTGTCAAGTGACAGTTGAGGATATACCGGGTGCACGAACGAGCGCGAGGCCGCGTGGATCCTCGCCCATCCGGTCAGATTTATCCGCCGATATATTTTTTTTTTCGTCACATATGCCACTCAAATTCATACCTTCATGCCTTCGTACCTCACTCACCCTCGGACCCTTTCTTCTTTCACACTTCTGCTTGCTTGTTATGCATAATTAAAATATATATATATATTTTTTATATTCTTCTTAATTGTTTTTGGCAGAATGATAAATAAAAGTGTTAAATTAAATTAATTAATTAATGGCCCACCTTCAAAATTTTATGAAATTTTTTTTAGCAATTTTTCATAAAATTTCAGAGCTATATATATGTATAATTAAATGTAAGTGAAATTACAGTACATACAATAATTAATCTAGCAAAAGAAATATTTCGTGCCGCGAATTTTTGAAAAATTTGTAAAAAATATATAAAACCAGATTTTGTTTAGTGCTAAAAAAATAACACGAATTTGTCTCTGCCTTAATTACTTTTATCTTTTAAAAATGAAATAGTAAAATAAATTTTTGAACATTCGTTAGATTTTCATGGATATAAAATAAAGAAATAAGTATAACTGATTGATAAATTGAATTTAAGTTGATAAGAATGACAGACAGACTCATAAATCAATTAATATAAAAAGCTAGTGGTGTTGATTGTGATCTTTGGACAGTAATATGATTTAATTCTAATAAAGAATGTGCTCTTTTATTGCTGTGTATATTATTATTATAATTATTATTCAGTGATATGATTGAATCTATGTATTACAGTATGTACATGTACAATTGTGTGATGGTGTGACAAATAATGCGTGTGGTCCATGATTGACTCTTGTGTTGATGCTGTCACTATATTTCCTCACTCTGGTTTACGTGTCAGTTGATGAGCAATTTCACTACTTATTCGACCCTCGGATCTCGATCCATGTCAATTATTAATAAAAATATAAATACAGTCTATTTTATCTAAAATTTTAATGATCTACAAGTTCAAGTTTAATGTTTTACTCAAAGCTTTTTAATTTATCGAGCTGTGTAAAGTTTAAATTATTTTTTAGTACTTCTGAACATAAGAAATTCGTCACGCACTTTATTATTACTCAGGATGGCTGCAGGAACACATTATACAGGCAGTAAAACTGTCGGCGGGTTGTGGGAAAAACGCGGTTAGAACTACTAGTAAACTACAGCCTAAGTCCAACTATTTTTTACGTAATTTTCTGTAATGTTTCAAATATACATATGTCGGTTACATGTATTTTAATTTAAATACTTTATAATATATATAAAATTTATATTTTATAGCTCGGGATTTAAATGGAGAGACGTGACGATCGTGATCGCGAGAAAATTGTTAAGAGGAATAAATTGATCCAGTGCATCGACGGTCGATCCCAAGATCGATATGCAAGGACGTCGGGAGTCCAGTCATACAGATTAACTATTTTTATAATGAGTAAATCATTTTTTTTTTTTACTTTTATCATTCAATTTTATCCGATAGCTACTTTTATAAGTTGACGAATTAATTAATTAATTAATTATGAAAATAAAATAACTTTTTTTAACATATTTATTTTTTATTATAATTCGCGTTACTATTTTTGAATTTTCAGAAAAAAAATTTTTATCATTCATTGGATTGATAGGAAATTTTTAATAATTAAAATTTAAGTATCAATGATAATTAAATTTTATTGGACGGTGGCCCAATTATGAACCATAGTAAAAACCAATTTTTCTTTTATCAATATTTGTATACATATGTTTTCAAAAAGATTATTCTGTTTTAAATTGAAAACAAAATTCAAATTTCTTATCGCCTTAATTAAATCAATCATTGGTAACTCTTACTAATAAATTACTTGTCAAAAAAAAAATAATACGACTTCGTCAGACTACTTTTTATTTTTCCAGATAAAAATCTTAAATCGAAGTAATAAAATAGTAATCGAGATTTGAATAATAAAAAATAATACATACATATATTTATAATAATTCAAGTGTTATTAAGTTAAAACATTTAAGCCTTGGAAATGGATTACGGATTACACATATAAGTCGCTCTATTTCATATTTACAGTTTATTAAAAAAAAAAATTTCGTTACTTAGATAAATTAGAAAAAAAAAAATAATTTACTTGATAGAATTTTCATATTACGTAATAACGGACCAGATGCAATTGGAGTATAAATAATGACCGGGATATAAATCGATAATTTAATGAAATATGTCTTCTGTATTTAAATGTATGAGTATATGAGATATGAGCGTGTGGATGATGCATTTTTATTATTATTAGTGGATGAAAAAAGCACGTAAAGCACCACCTTCTGCCTTTGACCGTCCTAACAACACCGAGGTCTATATATATATATATATATATATATTTATATTTCTATATATACATATATATATATATATATATATATATATATATATATATATTATATATATTGCTCGGATCTCCCACGCCTAACTACTATCATTCTTGTTGCGGTAGCCTTAGAGGACGGATCGTCGTACTACGCGGCTCTCTCGTTCTTCATTCCAGCACTCGCGTGCGCGCTTATTTTCCGACACGGTCCCGGTCCCGCACGTGCCGTCCTATGACTTTAAATTTAACATTTACAATTAATAATAAATAATTAATAAACAAATACTAACAATTACTTTAAAACCTGGACCATGGAGCGGAAATTGAGTGCAGATAAAAAAAAGTTTTGTAAAATTTTTATTGAGCTTCATATATTTAATTAATTTTTCGACTTTAAATAAAATCATCAATCAAAGCAGTGACAGTTAATTATTTTATAAATTTAAAAAGCATGGTTTGATAATTGACTAAAATGAATTGTGCACTTGAACGATGAAATGTATAATTGCTTTCTCGTATCCGTATAACTCGCGATTTCTCTATTGGTTGTTTTAATAAATAAATTATAGAGTTTTTAAATTTTTATGATAATTAAAACATCAGGTTTGTAGCTTATTAAAAAAACTTGCGTGTCCCATCGTTCTACTTTACGGAATAATTATTTATTATTTTTAATATATTTGTTTTTATAAATATATATTTACTGGCTAGACTTGGAAACATGATTAGCACTCACGTCTCGATTGATGATAAATCAAATGGACTTGTAATCAGTGATAAGTGATTAATGTGAAGTGATTTAATTTAAATACATAATAAACATTTTGTAAAAGTTTTAAACATAATAATAATAATAATATTTGTAATTTATCAATGGAAGTGAAGAACGAGTAGAGTCGAAGATGAAAAATTTTGGTGAATTTTTTTCCATAATTATTTTAAAATTTAAAAAATTTTCATAAAATATCTTCCCCTTTCTGGGCAAATCTCGTGATTACTTTTTTTCATAATTAAAATTATGAGTGAAAAACATTCTTTCGTGTTGCTGCTGCGTAAAAAAAATTTTAATTTGAAGAATTATAACAGAATGTTCGAGACTTTTGAATTCAAATATTTCTATTAATGCACGTGTGACAGATTGAATGTTTTGACTGATTTTTGAAAATATAATTTTGCAGTTAAGAGATTTACCCAGGAAGGAGATGATATATAATAATAATTGTTATTATTATGTATGAATGAGATTTAGATAATTTAGATGTTAATATTAATGCAATCTCTGTAGGATAACACCGATACGATATAAAGTGAGACGTATAGCCATGGGTACTCGACAGGATTCGCAGGACAATTTATCACCTTGTAGTCACCATGAAAACCACAGCAACGAGTTAGCGAGCCGGAAGTTACGATGCGGTGTACCTCAGTATAAACTCACAATCACCGGTATAAGGTGAGTTCTTTTCACTTTCGCTTACTTATACGCGTAAAAATATATCTATACATATTTTTTGTTATTCTGATGTACTATCTCGAGATTTTTCCACCCATTGAATATTAAATCCAGCATTAAAGTGCGCAACAAAATATCCATAATCCATAATCCACAGAATCATTTAAAAAGCAATTTATATTTATATATATATGAGTATATTTACAAACTCGCTAGCAGCGGGCTAATGTAGATTAAATAAATAAAATTAATTTACAGTTAACCTATTAATGGAAACCAATTAAAAATCTTATCAATTAATTACCGGTAATTAAATTGAACACGCCTAGACCTCCAGGGTTACAAAAGACGAATCAATCGGTAGAGATGTTATCCCAAAAGGTTTAAAAATAAAAAACAAAGTATAAATTTAAAATAAAAAATTCTAAGCAACTCGTGCGAGAGATAGGGCTTATAATAGGACCGCCTCTCTCGCGTGACTCGTCGAATCGATGGATCTTCTCTCCTCTGGGCTCAAGAACACACGACCGAGTCCGAGACCAAGAGCAAGACCGAATTTTTATCCATAGTGTACAACACTGGAGTTATATTTTGCTGTTATAGCTCACATATATCCAAAGTACATGTGGTATATTGATACTTTGGCTACTGTTTTTCTCATCTTTCGGTCCATAAAACAATTTACACTACAGTTTACGGCGCGATATCCCGATAGCTCGGAGAAGGGAATAATATCCGCGATTAAGAGCCGCTGAGCTTTGAATCCTCGTATATTTGTGTGAAAAATTGTGAAACTATAATGAAGGGTAATTTTAAAAAGTTGAAATTAATCAGATATAGAGTAAATAACAAACTCGAGTGAATAAATCGTTAAATAGCTATAAAGTATGTTAGAGATAAGTACCTTTAGATAGATAATGAAACGTTGGCGATAGCGTACGGATAAAGAAGGCAGCTCGTTGATGCGGTGGCGTTGATGAATCTACAACGCCGGTGGCTGTGCCATGCTACAAAATTACTTTACACTCATTCCCCTGGGTTTTCTTTATTCTCTTTGGTTCGTTAAATAATTATCTTCTCTATTATTTAATAGTAAACTCACATCTATAAAATGTTTTTTTGTGGCTGTTAGTTAGCGAGTTGATCGCTGAAAGACTTTTAAAGACTTGGGACTCGCCTCCGTATTTTTTTCACCACCGGTGATTAGAAGTTACGCCCTCCATTCCATATTGAATCTATTATATTACACGCTGTTGTGGACTAGGTACTGTGTATTACATGCATGTTATACTAGGCGACTAATAATTTTTATACTCCAGCTATATAAGGTGGAGGTAAAAATAAAAAAAGGTACAGGCTTCGATTGCTTCGTTACTGTAATCGCTCTACGTCTCGTCAATCACTCGCCGAGGACCTCACGTTTGCGATATCGCGATCCAAGCCTCGTTATGAGGATCAACTCTTTTCTTTTCTCTATTTATTATATATTTTATTTACCTGCTGTATGTACGTTGCTCTAGCCTGGTTACGTTGCTATCATGGATATTAACTTGTGGGATAAATACGATACTGAGTTGCAGACTGATAAAAATTTATTCATTTTAAATAGACAAATAAAATAGTCATCGAAAATAAAACCTCCAAAATTGCAGTTCAAAAACTTTGAAAAATATTTTTGCGCGCCGTTTTAAATTGGATTTTACTCACAGGTAACTTGGTAATTTCAATTGCAAAATTTTCTGAGGTCTGCTACTTTCAGTATCATGGATAAATTGGTTTTAAATTTTGACCATATTATTATTATTTTAATTTTTATTTGAGTCAAGTGAAAATTTTTTTCCCAAGAAATGATTTTTTTCTGCACGCATTGATCGTTTGTAATTCGTAAATTATTTGTTTTGCAATCTGTACTGTAGTTTATACTGACAGCTGATGTGAATTGTAAACTCATATATTTGTATATTTTTATTTTTAGTTTGGTTTATTAAAGTATTAGTTTATGTGGAATTTTTTTATTGTTTCTCATAGATTAGATTGCGTGTGAGTGAATAATCAAATTAGTTTATAAAGAAAATACTCACCTCGGTTACTTATCTTGATTACACTGAACACTGTCGACTTGATATTTTTCTTGAGCTTTGTACCAGGTTGTTTGTGTATCTCACCTGCAATAAAACGTTTAAATAATATGTTATGTATTAAATTAAAACATATACGGTGTTGGGTTATTGTTGATTTATTTTAATAGCTGTAACCTATTAAATATGTTTGTAACGGTCTTACTTATTTTAGTTAAAAATACGATACTGAGAAATATTATTGTTTAAAGGGTATTAAAACGGTACCACAGTACCCGCAGAGGTACGTCATTGAGAGCGCCTGAGGTTTTATTTGTAATCGATACACTCACTCAATAAAATTATTGGCTTTGTTGTGTTACATCAAATTGACCCATCAAAATAACATTTGCTTACTTTTATTAAAGCTTTGTCCTCTTAAGTAGACAGTAATCTCGAGGATGAGGTTCAAATTTCCCGGGCTTTTTAAAACTTTAAAAAGATTACTAAGTAATTGTAACAAAATATTAATTATTATTATTAGCCTTTTTTGCCGGTGGATTATAATAAATATGATGTCTTGTTCTTAATATTTTTTTTCACGCCTCATGTGTAACTTGTGTTGCACCGAGCGGTTCTCTTATCCATGAGATTTAGTGTTTGCCCCATCATCAGTAAAGATAATGATAATCATAATAATAATGATGATCGGTCATTGGTGTCTTTAAAGCCCGAGAACCTGGCAATTTACTACTTTGGCGAATATAAAATTTAACACTCATCAGTAAGCCACTAGCCCGAGTAGGCGTTTTTTATATTTATATAAAAAAATATATACTAAAATCGCTTTTAAATTATTACTAATAATAATTTTGTTTAGTTGTTACAATACAATGGATTTATAATTTAAAAATATATATATATAAATACATATATATATGTGTATATATATAGAGATATATTAAATTAAATTCATCCAGGATTTAATTCTGCGAATGAGGCCTGGTGTTTGATATCTCGCCTTGATCCCGCGTTACAAATGCCGACCCCAGAAGGAAAAGGGAACGATGATCTTTCCAAAGGGTTGCCGACGCATCCTCTCCTTGTTGTTGTTCTTTTTATTCTAGGGCGTGACTGCGGCTACAGTGTAAAGATGATCGAGTGAGACTATGAACTAACTTGGATTAGTATATATATGAGTGTGAGTGAATGAGAATGTAGAGTGTGTAGAGAGGACTAAAGTAATATATTAATAATAAAAATAAATAAAAAATGAGGAAGATTAAAAAAAATTTTTAAGTAGGATAAGAGAAATATAAATAGAGAAAGAGAATAAATGATGAAAAGGTATTGAAAGAGTTTATCAGTACGCTGATGGAATAACTGTGATATAACAACATTTGTATCTGCATCTTTACGCCTCTGTAAACTGTCAAGGCTTTACTACTTGTATATCATATTAAAACGTATTAATGTGAATGAACGGCGCTTGCATTTAACATTTAGTCTTCAATTTAAATACTATTGATATTTTATTTTAAATAATTATTTATTTATTACGGCTATTTATGCTTTTATTTATGCGATAATGTTAATAAGCGTAAATGTGTCAGTGTCCGATTTTAAATATTTAATAATCACTTGTAATTTTTTAGACGTTAATGAACGAGATTTCACATTAAATAAGCGTTGAAAATTTTCCGTGAAATTTAAAACAAACTTCCCCTGATAGCTACTTTAGTTTGAAATTGACAGCAATTTGACAATTGAAATTATCGAAATTTGCTGTCCGAATTTGACAGCAAAAGTTGTGAATAAAAATTCGCGGTTAACTTTTCCTCAATTTAGAAGTAACTTTTGTTACTAGAAAATATGTCTAATAAGTTTTCTTGAATTTTTCATCAAATGTCCTTCAACTTCGAGCTTTTCCATTTTGGACGACAATTTATAAACAACCTTTGAAGTGGATTTGTATTCAAATTCGTACAGTAAATTTACGTCAAATTGTATAGCAAGTTGTATACAAATTGTCATCAAAAACGTAAAAGCCCGAAGTTGACGAAAAATTAAAGGAAACTTTTGCTAAGCAAACTGAGCTATTAGGATCCTCTTTACTCGACATTTTCTTCAACTTTGGAGCTCCTAGTGACGATTTGAATAAAATCCGGATTCACTCCCAATTTTTTTCCAGCATCAAAAGGGTTTAACTTCTAATACTTGTATTACAAGTAAATGCTACAAGTATTATCCATAGAAATAGGAAAGGTGATATCGATCGTTAAGATCTTATGTCACGACTCGAAAAACTCTTCTTTTATTTAAGGATCTTGATAATTTAATAGATATTACACAATAAATACAATGTCCTTATAAATACTTATAATTTATTTCTGTCTCAACTTTGCGTTTACGATTATTGTCCACGCTTGCGTGCAAACGCACTCGACCGGAGTCTTGATATCAGTAGTTTATACTATATACATATATATGTATGTTTACGCGTATGGCCTTCTTGCTAAATAAAATCATTTATATGACATACTACAATGTACTGCGACACACAGTAATGTAATAGGACTTTGACTTTGTACAAGTTTACTCAGTGTCAAGTTTAAAAGCTCATCATCATAATCATCAACATGAATATAAACATGATCGCGTAGTTTATTCTTTCAACAATTCAATGGATTCTCTCGTCGCAATGTAATTGAACACAATTGCTGTTTAATTTAATTCAAATAATAATTTTTTTATTGAAGTCGTTGTCTCAAGTAAGCTGTAAAATAATAACAGATGGGAAATATATAAATTAAGGCTCTTAAAATAAAATTCAGGAAGTTTATACTTAATATTACGATAAAAAAGGATGTTTATTAATAAATTTTAATCGGATATGATTATTTAACAATAATCATAATACTGTATGTGATTACCGATACTTTATGTCTCACCGCAGTTTCTTTATGGGTCATAAGGGCGTGGTCATTCCCATTTATTAATCGTATTGTTCGCCTCTGACGCTAGATGATGATTATGATGATGATGATGATGATGATGATGATGATGATGATGATGATAATGATTAGGATGACGAATATGTAAAAGAAAAAGTATTAGAATAAGTATAAGAACAAAGAGTAAATGAAAAAGATGAACGAGAGATGATGAGATTGGCCTCGACGTGCAGTCGTGCGTATGATACGAAACAGAATACGAGCAATACAACTTAAATAGTTAGTAATGTACTTTTATACAGTTGTCTTGAACTACACTGTAAAAAATTGCCAGTCAATTTAGAATGGGTATGGATTTTTTTTTCAATTCGTCACTTGGTTCCGAAGTTAAAAAAAAAAGGAATTTTTTATACTGAAATTAGTTGACCGCTAATAATTTATTTTGAAAACACGATAAATTATAAAAAAAAAATTACACATGTAGATTTTTAAATTTTCTACATGTGCATTTTTTTAGTTTTTTTTTTTAATTGATTTGTTGAAATAAAAAAATTCGAAACCTTGAAAAAATTATTTACAGAGTAAGGAAATCGCGAAAAGTTTTATATTAAACCCTTGTCTAAGTAATTTACTGCTACAAGATGATACTTGTTTGTATCTTTTGGCAAATTGGTTCGTCGGCAACAAAACCAAACACTGGTGAGAAAATTTATCTGACTTTCTCGCAGTGCGTGTTGCTAATATTAAATACTCCCTTAAGAATTTTCTCAATTATTTTATCCATTCAATAATGATCCGGATGTTATCATTATATTTCCATCGGGTTTTATTATTTAACTTATTTCTTCATAAATAAATATCTCAAGTTTACATTAAGTAAATTTTTTCATTTATTTTCGCCAACATAAATTGCCGAATTGTTATTTATATAACATATTTTATTAGATAATTGTGAGATTAAAATATAAAATTATCATGGCACTAGGAAACAATGGTTAGTTTTTGTTGATTCATTATTTTATTTAGCCAAATAAAACGGAAGTGACGATTATTTTTTTTTATCAAGTATCCGATTCGTACGCGTGCCGAATACTCACAAGTTTATTCATCCATTAAAATGACTAAATATATTTATACATATATATTTAAATTTAACGATCGTGATCATGCAACTGTTGGCTAATACACATTAACGTTAATACGATGTTAATGTTTAAATAACCATCTCTAATTATCGTACGAATGAATATATAAATGTCAAGGAAAAGTAAATAAATGTCTGGTCATATAAAATCTTAGTATTTATCGATCGTTAAAAAATTTAATAATCTACTAAAAGACTTGCGCTTCACTCTTAGAATATTACCGAGTTACTCTGTAGCTTTACCAATTTCTATACCGATATTTAAAAAGTTATTAAATTCTCATGGATGATCAAAAAAAAAACAGTTTGACATATATCATAGACGAGTTTTACTCGGTAACAAATTTGCAGAATGATGACTGCGAAAGCGATTTTCATAAAATTCCAGAACTCCGAATGACCGAGTGAATTTGAATTCAAATAAAATCCGTAATCACTCCGAATTGAATCGATTTTTTACAGCGCAAATAAGTAGGTAAAGCTTTTTGTATAAAAGCCTTAAGGGTCGAAACTCGTATCGGCAATGCGACCAAATCCGCTTCTTTACGAATAATAAATTCAAAGTATGCGATAACAAGAAGTTGCTACTTGGACAACGGCTCGTATTACCAACTGATGCCTTGACCAACGGTGAAATCGTTGGACACTTGATCGGTAATATATGTATATATATATTTTTAAAGATGTAGCGCGACGAAAGTCGTCCATCGATATTTAATTCGCTCCTCGTGCCTTGCGGCATTTATTTATTATTTTATTTATTTTTCGGTTTGTTGGATTGGTGGATAATTTCATGAAGCGATAACAGAAAACTGGACGGTAGACATGTGATCTGACGTGCTTCTTGTTATATTATTTAAATACAATATATATATGGTAAAATATAAAAGCTACCAACAAGCTAATAATCGTCCACTTGACTCGGCTCATTCAAATAAAAATCTCCATATATATATAAACTTTCAAGACCTGTAATTATGAATGTATTTGTGAAAGGCCCACGCAATTCTTTAGTTTGAAATTTTTCATCTCGCTCATTTAGCGTACATATATTTAAATCCTTAATACTTTTAATTATTGTGTAGAATATTATTATTCAGAGAAGTTATAAAAATTTTTTTCATTATTTATTTTACGATAGTCGATTATAAAAGCCGTTTAAATTAACAATAACAATAATAATAAATTTAAAAAAAATATATGTATGTATATTTTTTTGACAATGGTGTCTGCGATGTTGTGCATGTCTCGTAGAGCACGATGTGTGTGACAGGCATAATGAGAGACGTTTCAAATTGCTTTGAGAGTGGTAGTTTTTTTAACTCTTTAATACACTCTGTCATTGCGCCGATGATGCTGGTGGGTTTATTCTCTTTTTTTTATTTATATTTTATTTTTATTTAAAACGACGAGTAGTAAACGGACGCACGTGCTTTCGGCAACTCTTCACAATGAATAATGATGTCCCGTCTTATTCTCAATATTATTTACTCTCACACGCCAGAGACATTATGCAGGGGATGATAATTGTGTGTCTTTGTGTATTATTATTGCCCAATTACTTTTTCGACACACTGTTTAAATGTTATTACGTTACTTTATTAGTAAGACAGTAATAAAAAATATAATTGTGGTTGCGGTGATGAGTACATGTCAAAAAATAGGTGCTGCAACCGGACGTAGTCCTGTAGGAGCTACAAAAAAAATTTCTATTGTAGCAACAGGATTTTTCATCGTTTTGAAGTTAACAGACAATTACTAATTTTCGGATTTTGTTTTTCGACAAATTGATTACGAAAATAAAAAACTAAAAAAATGCACTTGTAGAAAATCAAAAAAACTATAAGTGCAATTTTTTCAAATATTTTTTTTTTACAATTTATCATTTTTAAAAAAATTCAAAAATTATTAGACGTTGGCTAACTTCAATCTCATGATTTTTCCTGTGGAATTAATTGGATAAGGAACAAATATCATGTGCAAATTTTTTTGTCAGCATCGGAAGATTTTCAAACTTGGAAAAAATTAAAATTTGAAAAAAAAAAAAAAAAAAAAAATTCCGGATGTGTCCTGTTACTGTAACATGAAAATCCTGTTGCTGCAGCAGAATTTTGTCCTGTTGCAGCGCCTATTTTTTTTTTTTTTATGTGTGTAGTAATTTTTCTGTCACTAAATACATCGATATCTTGAATAAATTTGAAATAATAAAAATAAACAAGCATTAAGTAGTTATCATTTAGATAAAAGTAACATCTGAGAAATGTGTGCGTAATGGTAATGGTTAATGTAATATAAGTTAAGTACATTGTATATGAATGTAGTTATTGGTGGATGGTATTCAGTACGGTGCGAATGTAAAGCTTCTGAGAGGCTTGGAGCGCCAAGCAATTACACGTGTTCGATGAACCGAACGAATGAGCTCGTTGTATGCCGTACTATCCGCGACTACTCCGCGAGTTGACGAGTGTGTATATGCTCTCACGCACATGAGAGCTACTTAATAATAAAATAAACAACGTTACCGCAATTAGCATTTACAAATTATTGCACTGCAATAGTTATTATTTATTGATTGTATTTTTTACTTTTTTTAGTTGTCGAGTATATAATATTTTTTAGTAAATAATAATTATTATTATAGTGGGTCAAACATATTATAATAAAATTGTCAATAGCGAAATTTGAGTTATCAGCAGCACAAAATTAAATTGGTCATGACATGCAACAGCACTTCATGGGCGTTTCTTTCTTGTCTGGCACACATTGGCGAGATACATCTACACATTTATGATATTGATGTTGACGATGATGAGTTATACATAGAGCTCATTGACTGACGATTTGTTGGGCGAGAAGACGCATGTAATACACGAAAGAGGAAGCTTGTACCAATGCTCGACGATATACATTATGTTCAGTGTATATATTTCTATATATATATATTATAATGTGTATGGGTTAGTCCCCATATATGTAAGCATATATTTGTTTATATGTTGTTGTATATATTTAGTCAATGTGTCTGTCATTTTCGATAACACGAGAAGCGTAAGAAGGCGCCGACACTACTCTTATCGTTAAATTTATGACCAAGCGAAAGTCGAGAGGGGAATATTGTTTGTGGTACTCGAGAGCTGCAATCAGGCCAGGCCACAATTTATATTTTTTAAATTCCGGAAACCTTAAATATGACGCAATTGCTTGAAATCTTTTAAAATATGTATACATATATATATATTTTTTTTTATTTTGATTTTTTATTCATTGTATTGCTTGCCGAGATATTTTTTATATTTTTCTTCTGAGGCGTTTGTACATCAACGTCTTCATAAATTTATTTTTTTAAAAATAAAAAAGTGTTTATGTATAAGTAATATATGTATATGTTTAGAAGGATTTTAGCTTATATTTTTAAGTGTAAGAAATTAAAAAGTGATTAAATATTTATAGAAATACAGAGATTACAACAACAGTAGAGGTGCATTCTCAGACGTAAATTTAAAAGCTGGGTTACTATAATGGCTGATGACACCGTTGCACGCTCCAACGATTACTCGACATTCCGGCTCCAGCAATTAGTTAACGACTTACGATAACATGAGGATAGTAAGAAGATTAACATACGCATACACGATCAAGGGGAAGGAAATAAGTTTTATAAAAGCTGAGCGAGCTGTTTGCTTTGAGATTTAGATTGTTTTGCTCGCTTTAAGAATAACTTAGAGTAGGAGAAGAAGCAGAGTGAGAAAAAGAAGAAAAAGAACAAGAAGATGAAGCATATGGATATAGAAGCCAAAGGATGTGATACGTAATATATAGATGCGTATTTACTTCCGGTTGAAATGTAGCGTCAACTTTCGTTGGTATATGGGAGGGACGTTCTTTTTCCATCGTTACGGTCAATCGTTTCGATTAATCAACCGGACGCTTGTTATTCCCATATTCGATTGGCCCAGATTTTTTTTATTGTTTATTTTTGTTTTATTAATACCATTGTTGCCGTCTCTTTCTATTTACTTTCATCCAAATTTCTATCGTGAAAAAAATTAATTCTATTTAATTTAATTATTTGGCGGGAGGAATTTTCACAGTGAATTTAAAAAATATTTTCGCTGTCTGTTGGAGGTCTTTAAATTTGTAATTGAAGGCGGAACAACAAGCTTCTTTGTGGCATATCGTTCACATACCGTACATTCACTCTTGTCTCTTTGACGTATGGATTGAAATTATTATCATTATTTTAATGAAGAGGAGCTAAGCAAAATGAATAATAAAGATGATACAAATAAAAAAACACATGTGTCCACGTGGCGTTGCGTATCCTACGACAAAAATTTAACATGACATCAACTTGGGATGCCGAGTTTTTTTTTCTAGGCATTAGCTTTGGCTTTCATTGCAAATTTGACAGGAAGCGCGAATGAAATGTAACTCCTGTATCTTTTTCACCAGCCTCTCGCCATCTGCCACTTGCTCTGATTCTTATATATATATATATATATATACTTACTCTTATACTCTATATGGTACAGTAGTTGTTCTTTAGGCCGGTCGACGAGTGACAAGTCATTTTACCCGAGAAAAAGATGATATGAGACGAGTATTAAAAATAAAGAAGTAGATGGAAGATGAAGAAGAAAGAGATAAAAACAAATGTCTCCTCGGGTGGGCTTTGAGCTACGACTCGCGGAGATGGTTATCGAGGGCGTTAAATTATGGATCATGATTGCATCAGATCTTATAAGGAATTAATAATAAAAAAAACTATATATACATACCTCTGTAGACTTGTATGTATATGGATATATATGAGTATGCATGAGTTCGAGAGCGAAAGCTGTCGATGGTAAATCTCAGGAGCGTTAATTCGTCTTACTAACTTGGCTGGGAACAGGCTCCTCAATGAATATACCCGCGGATAAAGACGTCAATTGTCCGGTGATTGTTGATCACGCGAGATAGCGGCTCCGGCTTATGACTGAAGTAATAAAAATACAAAATATTTTAAGTAAATACTTTAAATAAATTATTGGAATATGCAATTACTATTAATAATAAATATAAATTATGTATGAATATTAAATATGTTGTGTTTTTGTAAAAAAATGTGTAACGTGTGTAAATGTTTTTACGTTGAGAAATGGATATTAACGATACGAGAAGAAGAAAAACCGGATGGAAATAAAAAATAAGATACTTGTTAGTTGCACGCACGAGTGGAGCCAAGACCACCCTTCGATGTGCGAAATCCAATAGCCGGGCAGTCAAAATCTAGTCTATGGGCTTAGTGTTTTTCGGATATATGCTTCTTTAAATTTTATACATGTGCCAAGAGATCGAGTGACCCGTTTTATATAAAAGAAAAAAAAAAGTTATCAAGAGGGAAGAAAATATTGCTGGGGGTGAATGACTCGACCCACCAGCGAGAATTATAAAAAATATGATGATGCGGATAATTTATATTATTATAATAATATAATAATATATGTTACTATATTATTTTAAATTATAAATTAATGTATTAAATTATTCACATTGATTGATGGTTATGCGAGTAAATATATATAGATATACATATGTAGGCATATGAATATCACGTGTCATTGAAAAAAAGACTTATGGTATAATTTAATCGGTGAGTTTATAATACGAGAAATATATGTATATGAATGAAGAAATAAAAAAATATAAAAAAGTGTCACTTTGAGATTTAAGATCATCTCGACGGGAGATCAATGAGAAAACGTTTCTTTTCGTCATTCGTTTGATTTTATTATTAGATAAATTTGTGATTCATATATATATACATATATATTATACGCCTTATTATTTAAATCACTAGATTATCCAGCACAGCGCACAGTAATTCTCAAAGATAAAAAAGTTAATAAGAAATAGAAGGATGAATTCTTTGAATTCCAGGGCAATAATAGAAACGAACCTCACAAATGTATAAGATTAATGAGCGAAATTCATTGGTTTAGTTGATCGCATTATTAATTAATCTTATTATCACTCTTATAACTGCCACTCAACTAATGACCACTTAGCTTTGTTTGATTAGATACTGAAACAAGGGTCAAGGAAATTTAAATTGACCTTCTTTGGCTATTTTAAAACTTTCTTAAATATACAAAATAATCTGCGACCCGTCTTAAACTTTTTTTTCACGCCAATAAATTTATCAACGACCAAATCCAATTAATAACTCGTGTCAAATTTAATTAAATTAAATTAAAACTTTTTTTTAAAATTTTTGCGGTAAGTTTTTACCTCAACAGATCGATAGATTCATTGCACTGGAACTCATCTATTAATAAGTCCCAAGACTAAACAACGATACTCTTGTGTACGCGCAAAGTCTTACCACGAACGAATTGATCAATTAAATTTTTTATATATATTTTTTAAAATTTAATTACATCACTCTTCCCTTCCGTTCATTTAATCAAAAGCCCATTAATTTAATTCATATATTTTTTGTTATTCTAAAATAATTTCTCGACATTTATCAGCAAATCCGTCGTAATATTTGCAAGCTGAATAATTATTTAGAACACGAGGAAAAATATATGATTGTAGATACTGCATCGATTAGCGCACACTTAATAACAATTTATATCAACAAACATTTAAAATATATATACATATATTTGTATGTAACGAATAGTTATGAGTTATGATTAATTAAGCCTTTTCCAAGAAGCCGTAACAAGTCAAACATTATTAGTGTTCAGTGGCACAGTTTGCGTCACTTGATATTGATATTAATATTAATATTAGTACAACATTATTAGTCGTTAGTATAACATCATTTAAATATATATATACATAACATTGAATAAATATGTACATATATAAAAGTTAATTTATTAAATGATAATTATGATGTTATTTATTGCAGATGTATACTGCTACTGATTATACTATCAACGGCATCGTTAGTTCATACTTATGTACCAGAAAAATATCCAATAGAGGTAATTATTATTATTATTATTTGTAAATAAATTTTTTCTCGGTTCTTTTATGTTATATAGGGTAGAAGTATACAGAAAAAACAATTTTGTAAAAAGAACAGCAGCCGCTTTGTTTTTTTTTATACAAATACTTCTGTAAATTTCATAGACTTTCCTGTCATTTTTATAGAACTGTTTTTTTTTTGTACCATTTGTGGCCACTACTCCATGTTTGGACATTTAATACTTTATTTTAATTAACGAAAACGTATAAAAAAAAATTACGTTGTAATAGTGTGATAAAAGTATCTTCGAACACATTTAAAAAATTAATTGTCATTGCGTATTTTACCATTTTATTTATTTAAAATTTCTAAGTGGCCAAAACTGGCTCTAAAATCGCCAAAAACGCTTCTACCCTACATGGAATTTATTTACCAAAATTATTGTTATTATTGTATAGGTATACCATATGCTGCAAGAGAGGACGCAGTATGGATTTGGTAGGGACAATCGTGTGAGAGGAAGCTGGGGTCCGTGGAGCTCTTGGAGCGAATGCTCGAGGTCTTGTGGTACTGGAGTCCAGTCTCAAGCACGGCAATGTGTTCTTCGGTATTATATATATTATATATATAAATATAATAATAAAATGATCTATTTGTTGCACTGAAGCTGTTGGTAGCCACAGTATAATAGTCTTAGTCTTAGCATTAGTTTTTACAGTAAAAAATATAAAAAGTAAAATAGCTGAGATGAGTAAGAGCCAATAAAAAATAATTGAGGAGAACTGATGGAGGAAGTAGTTTAAAATGATACACTTGGCGCATTGAGCTTCTTCAAGTAGTATTACTCCATTACCCAAGTGCTAGAGATATTTTCTTCTAGCGCAAAAAAAAAAATAAATAAAAAAATCCAATACGTCGTAGTCGTGTTGGATTTAATGACATAGGCGCCAACATATTTATTATTATTTTTAAAACAATTTTTTTACCGCGGCTCCACGATTGGTACCTAGATGCGTTACATAAGGGCGATTACTTTTATAGGATCATCAACAAGTGCTTCTCTAGATATAAGTGTAACATAAATATATAAATGTATACGTAAAGCTAGATTGTACTTTAAAGTGTTTAAAGAGTGTAGTTTTCTGGATTAACTCGAGTTAACTCTATTTCTCTTTGCTGCGAGAGAATGTTTTTAAATTTTTTTTTTCTTTTTTTTTTTTTCATTCTTGAACGGAGCCGATGGCGTCGTCGTTAATTCACTGTTACGCCTTTTCCTTCTTGGCTAGAGCGATAAGCTGTTGCTTTAGAAACAAAACCGTGACTTTGGTATTTTATTTTATGCGTCAAAGTCATGAGTTTATGGTGAATAAATGGTTTTTTTTTATTGTTTGTTGCAGAAATAGCGTAAGAAAAAGAAGTATTATAGGTGAAGTTAATAATACTAGTCTAAAACCGGTGTGCATCGGTACTTACAAACGATACCACATTTGCAATACTCAGGTAATAATATTATTAATTTATTTATTTTATTATTTTATAAATAAATTTATAATTTATCAGGATTGTTCTGAGCTTGCTGATGACTTTCGTGCTGAACAGTGTGCTAAGTTTAATAACAGAATATATAAAGGGGAAAATCACGCATGGGTGCCATTTTTAAATGGTAAATATTATCAACGCACTCTAATTATCATTATAATAATAATAATAATAATAATAATAATAATAATAATAATAATAATAATAATAATAATAATAATAATAATACATGATATTATTTTATAGCTCCGAATCCATGTGCGCTAAATTGCCGAGCTGTAGGTCAACGATTTTATGCGACCCTGGAGCCTGAGGTAATCGATGGCACACCGTGCGATGGTCCTAACTTACGTGGAAAGAGTATGGGGCTCTCAGTAGACCGGACAACTGAACAATGGCTCTGCGTCGCTGGACAATGCAGGGTATAACTACTCCCTTGTAATTCCACTCAATGGTCAAGCTTCATTTTTTATTTATACCCGATAGCACACGTTTATTTGACCTGCTATCATGATACATTACCAAATCGACACTACGAACCTGACTCGTTAACACTCCCGACTATCCCTTATTTTTTTTTAGTCTGCGAAAATGCATTAAAAAATAATATTTATAAATATTTCTGTAAGAATTTAATGCTGGCAGTACGATAGTTGAGATAATATTTTTTTACTAATGTTAGTCAGTGGGATGCGATGGAGTTGTTGGTTCCGGTGCTGTCAGGGACACCTGCGGCGTCTGTGGCGGGCAAGGAAGAGGATGCAAGTTATTTGAAGGAATTTTTATGGAACCGATTCTTCCTAAAGGTCATCAGCCAGTCACGACTATTCCACATGGCGCGATGTCGCTTAACATTTCGGAGTTACGCCACAGTAGTAATTTTTTAGGTAATTATTATTATTATTGTAATTAAGTTTTAAGTGGATTTTAAATTAATTAAAAATTAAAATAGCACTTAGATTGGAAAACGGAACGTACGTTCTAAACGGGCCATGGTCATTGAGCCCCAGTGGAATTTACAAGACTGCAGGAAGTATTGTTACTTATCAACGTGGTGATAGAAACCGGATGGAAAGTATAACAGCCACCGGTCCACTTAATGAATCTCTCAATTTAGAAATATGGTATCACGAAATGAATCCAGGAGTACTCTATAAATATATGCTCCCAGCGCCAGAGTATTCTGAAGATAACGCGGTTATTGCGCCGCCACTATACGCCAACGAGATACCCGAATCTTATCCACGAGTTGAAGTGTAAATTGTCTAACGAATTATTATTATTATTTTTGTTATTTTATCAATGGTTATGAGTTATGATTTATGAAGTAAAAAAATATTTTGTTCAGACCTCTGAGTCGACCGGAGGTAAATTTATCACGGAATCAAGTGAAGGAAGAGACACGTAAGCCGAAGAAAGAAGAAATGAAATTCTCACCGACGACTGTGATGGCCGGTGATGCGCCGAATATTAATGTTAATGTTAGTCTATCAGACGTCAAGACGAGTAAAAAGAAACGAAAATTCGCTTGGAAGGTGATGGGTCTTTCGTCTTGTTCCAAGACCTGCGGTGGAGGTACGCAACATTATTAATGGATTTTTGTAAAATAAAATAACTGGATAGCCATCAAAGCCGGGTAATTGTGTAGAATAAATAAACGAATGAAAAATTTTTTCAGGGGTACAGAGCACGATAATAAAATGCGTGAGAGAAGATAAAGAAAATGTGGTACCGGATCGTAGATGTAGAAAGTTTTCCCAGCCTCCGGCGCCACCGGCACTGCAGTGCAATGATCAGCCGTGTCCCCCGCGATGGAGAGCGGACGCGTGGTCCGAGTGCTCAGCGAGTTGCGGGACAGGAGTGAAAACCCGACGACTTGAATGCGTTCAGGATTTAAATTCAAAGGTAACTATGCGTGTAGCCGCGGGCGCGTGCTCGCAGCCACCGGACTTGAGCACCGTTGGCACATGCACGGGACCCCCGTGTCCAAATATCCCGCAAGTTCGACAAATGGAGACTCTACACGTGTCGGCGGGCATCCCTGGCAGATGGCAAGTCGGTCCCTGGACTCCGGCAAGTATTTAAATAGTATTTATATATTATTATTATTTAAATAAAATAATAATATTTAATATTTAATATTCAATATTTGAACGGCGACTATTAGACGGTAATGGAGTTGTCGGTTATGTTTTTCTAGTGCTCTTCAACGTGCGGCAGAGGTACCATGAACAGGACAGTTGTCTGTATAACCAGTGGAGAGCCTTGTCCAGCATCAGCCCGGCCAATTGATGAGAGAGCCTGCGAGGCATCATGTGAAACTACTCGCCCACAGCACGAGTCCGTGTGGCTCTACACTGAGTGGTCTTCGAAGGTGAAGAACTCTCAGTATAATTACTTTTAACATTTAAGCCCCGGGTAAATTAGATGCTCGAGAGCTCGAGAGCTTTTCCTCGAGGGTGTGATTAATGCACACCAGTCAGTTTGTCATCTTTAAGTAAATTTGTTGTTCAAGTACGAGCGAATAAGGAGAGACAAAAAGTTTAAAACAGTCGCGTGGCGGTAAAACGGAGCCTTTTTACGTCGATGACGTTGTACATGCTCATGATAAAACATCGCTGAGCAAACAGCGTCTTATAGATGTATAAGAAATATCATATTTTACGTGCAAATATAAATAAGAAAGAACGGATATCTTCATTAAATAGTCACCTTGGTCGTTGTTTGATAATCTTGAACAGCTTGCAGTCATAAATATATATTTTTCTTGGTTTAATATATTGTTGCTGTGTAATTGTTTTACTTTAAATGCTTGAGATATCCCGATAAATATGTATTGAAAGTTTAACGTCTTGTAACGAAAATTACACGTACTTTCCTTTAACTATAAATTATTTCTCTCAGTGTCCTTTAGAATGTGAGCGTGAGATGGAGACGAGGCGCATTGCCTGCGGCGGTATAAGCGAATTATTTTGCGATTCCACGAAGAGACCGGCGACAGAGAGGCGGTGCTCAGTTAATGCAACTAGGAGTTGTGATGCACGTTGGTTCACTGGACCGTGGTCGTCGGTAAGCATCATCATTAGTTAATGTCGTCATGTACACTCACTGTTTGCCCGCATACATTTACACATCCATCAATACACACATCAATACATATACTCCTTGATATAAATAAAATATGAATTAAATCTGAAATAATAACAGTTGTAGGATGAGTAAATGAAATAAATAAAATAATTTACAGTGTTCTGTAGCATGTGGTGAAGGTATTGCCCGACGAGAAGTGATTTGCATTGGGAACTCGTCCGGTGAATCAAAGATACTCACCGAAAGTAATTGCAGCTCAACGAGGCCGCCTGGAGAGCAAGTTTGCCGCATGCCTAAGTGCCCACCCGAGTGGTTCACGTCCGATTGGAACATGGTAATTTTCGGGATACTCAGTATAATAACAAATCCGTCCCATTTCAGATCACCGCTACCTGTCTTCATCAGCATCGGGTTTATCACTATCATTACCTTCACGTGTAATATCTAATAATTTTAAAAATTATTCAACTTATTCTCATTTCTTCCTGTATGTTTTATTCCAGTGCACGGTTTCCTGTGGCGGTGGCACGCAAGAACGGATCGTGAGGTGTCTGGATGAGGGGGGCGCTAACTCGTCCTGCGACATAAAAACAAAGCCAGAGAACCGGAGGCCTTGCAATGTTCATACCTGCAAGGATGTTATCGGCTCTAATAAAACTCCGAAAAGTGAGTCCGAGTACAAGAGTACTTTAATTAAGCGCTAAGTTGCAGTTACGTGTAGTCGTAACTATAAATAATTATTACTGTTATTAATAATTTTTAATGGTTTTTACGTTTATAGAAGTACATCTTGCTAACGAGTGTGTTGATAAGTATCCGAACTGCATGCTGGTAGTTAAAGCTGGTCTCTGCCGCGTTAAGTACTACAAGCACTCTTGTTGCGGTTGTCGCAATTAGTTTCCGAGCTACTGGTTTAAGCAGAGTGTTAATCTTCATTCAGAAGGGACGTTTTTATTATCAAGTCTGAAGCCGGTATCGGGTATCGATCAACATCCAGTGTAATCTATACAAAAGTATTTCTTCGTTCTCGTTTTATTTTTATTACTTTTTAACTCCGAAAGTGATGCTTGTGTTATTAATTATTACAACAACAAATATTATTACAATAACAATAAATGTATCGCTCTGTGAAATTTATAAATAATTTTATTGTATAGTCGAAATTTTCGTACAAATAGAAACGATAACTCAATAAAAAACATCATTTTGCATGTTAATTATTTATTTTTATTTATTATCCTAATTAATTGTTATTTCAAACGTTATTTTATTTATAAATTTATATAATAAAGCCTTTAATTTTATAGCTTTTAATTTTTTTGTCTTTGCAATTGAGCCTTTAATAATTTTAAAAATATTTTTCATATCTAAGTATAAAAATTTTAAGCTTTAAAAAAAATTAATTGCACAAAATTAATCAGCTTATATTTTTAAATTGTAAAAGACATTAAAAGCATTTTAAATGAACAGTAAAATCTGAGCATATCATATCATATATTAGTTTTTCATAGAAATACCTTTACCTGTCCACTGTTCTTTAAGATCAACTTTGAGCCCCAGGTCTCTGAGCGCAGCTTTGGCTTCTGCCTCAACGGCAGACCCGTGGAGTTTTATAGCTTCGGTGAGGAGAGACTCGACACCGTAGGCCAGAAACTCTCGGGACTCTGCTCTATTTTTCACAGCCATGTTCCTAATAGATCGACAAGCATGTCTCAGAGTTTTTTGGCTCTTGGGAAACTGTTTCATCGCGTCTAGTATCACGACAGGTGCACCGCAGTCATAAAAAACTCCAGCGTTAGAGGAACTACGGAGAGTCAGGGCTGATATGCATGAGAAACCTGCAGCAACGACACTCTCTGAACTCTTGAACCTGCTGATCGCGGACACGATTAGCGGACAACTGCCGCAGGTCACGATGTGGCTCTTAACGTTGTCGTTACCAGCAAGTGCGCTCAGCAATTTAAGCGCCTGTCCATTGAGTTTCTCAGTGTCCGCGTGGTTTATCATAACGTCTAAAATGAAAGTAAGACCACCGGCATCCTCAACCTCCTGACAAAATTCATTTCTCACGACTAGACTTGCCAGCGTTGCCATCAAGTCACCTACCACTGCTTCGTCGTCTTTAAATTCTGTTTAATTATTAAATATTTAATTAAATCTACATGTACATTCTAAACTTTCTGCTAAATAATTTAAAAACTCAACAAACCTGACAGTAAATTCGTCAAGATACCAATGGATGCTCGAGCTAGTAGACTGGCATGCTCATGAGCTTTTCCAAATTCTAGTCTAAGATCATCATCAAGAACCAGCGCACGAATGACATTACATATATCTCGTAACTCAGAGCTTGTCTTGTCGTCTTTTTTTAAGAGACGAATAAGTCTATCGATTATTTGAGCCTCGACAAGTCGCTGTCTGTTCATTTCATGCTTAATGCAGCACTCTTTGATCCATCTTAAGAGATTTTGAATACAGGAAACATCAGTCTGAGTATCCAAAATCCTTGAGACAGATTTAAAATCATTTTCATTGGCTTACTTTATGTATAAATACTAAGATATGTAAGAAAAAAAAAAACTTACTGCATCTGAAGGTCTATTCCATCGGAATCCAGCAAATCCGGGTTACCAGTCATCAATGAAGTCATGGCTTTCAAAGCTGGTTTGAGGATACTGACGTCATCCTTGGTGTCTTTTGTCAAGGCAAGTAAAATAGAGTAAGCGTTTTCTTTGCCTGCAAAAACGCGATGGGCAATGTCTTTATCTAATTCAGTCTTGAGAGTTTCTAGAACACGTGTTACGTCTTTGTAGGTTTTTTCTTCAGAGGCAGATGATAGTTTTTCTAGGCAAGTTTTTATCACATTCGAATTGTCATTGAGCGCCAAGTCTTTTATTATATTCGAGAGATCTATACCCTGGTAAATTATATTTTGTTATTGATGATAATAAAAATTTATTAATTTATTAAATTATTTATGAACTTACTTGAGCTTCAAATTGTTTGATGGCATCTTCAATAGCTTCTTCAGGAGACATTGATAATTCCTGGATATTTTCTTTGACGACTTCGTCGTAAGTCTCCTGTTTGATCACTCGCACCATGACTACGGACTACTGATTACTAAGTTTTTATTTCAATTGACCGTTTTCTCACCTTCCTCGACCTGAATACCCATAAAAGGACTGAATTTCTGTGAGAATTATTATGATGCTGACTGTCGTGAGGATCATTCTCACTTACTCACTCTCATTCTCGTTCTCGTTTACTTTCTTTGCTCTTGGGTAATTTTATAGCCCGATCAAAGCAACATTAAAACAAACAGAAAAAATATCTCAGACTATCAGCTGATTCGAAAGTCTCTAGAATTTATTTCCCAGATGGCGCCTTTGATGAGAGTGAATGTAGCTAATGGTAAATTTAAAAAATTTTTAAGTAATGAATTAAATATAAATCTAATAAAATTTAAAAATGCGCATTTGTAGAATTTGAAAATGAGTATGTGAATTTTTTTAATTTTCGTATTTTTAAATTTTGAATTCGTTTATTTGTAATTTAAATTTTGTCTCGCTATATTCACACTCATGCGCACTTATAATTACGGACCAATCAGCTGCCGCGAAAAATTTGAATTTGCCAATCGCTATGAGCGTCAGTACACGTGACAGCCAATCAGAGAGCAGAGAAATTAAAACTTTCAGCGAATCAACTTCGAGGATAAGATTTGAAGCGACGCAGGCGCACGAGAGCTCAATTGAGTTCGCGGTCTCGGAGTGTCGATTTGTTCTGAGGAGTTTCTTCTGTCGGTGGCTCGGGTTCTTTTTGGTAAAACAAATGATAGTAATTATTGTTAATTGTTAATTATTATGAGGGTTAATTATTATTGATAAATATATCAAGTTTTTAATTAATTTCGGGGAATAATTGTGATAAAAGTTATTGTGAGTGAGTGAAAAATTTTTTGGTTAGTTTGCAGTGTCGTGAAATTATAAAATAATTTGAATGAATAAAAAAAATTTGGTTTTGAAAATAGCAGACGTCTGATAAATTAATATTAATTCGAAGCGTTCTGTGACGGGTTAAATTAATGAGGAACGCAGACGCCATTTTTTAAATTTTTGAATCAAGGAATTGAATGTTAGAAAATTTTTTTCTAAATATATACGAAAGTCTTTGTGCACATATTTTTACATATTTTTTTTTAATTTGTGATTCGTTTGAGAAAATTAAAATTTTTTGGACGTCTGGTATTTTAAGTGTCGTGGAATTCAAAATGGCGGAAGCAGTGAAATTTAGTTTTTTTTTTATGAGAGACAAAAAATCGTTTTGTAGGGAGTGATAGTGCTAGTGTATAAGTACTCGGAAAAATTAACATTTGAAAGCTGTCGTGTCATCGGAAAGTTGGACATGTTGGTGACCTGTCAGAAATTTAAATAAATAGATAGAAAATTTAATGATACTGAAATAAGCCGACGTGTCATAATTTTTGAAATTTATTTAACATAATAAATTTAAAAAAAAAAAATATTTTAAAAAATTGCACTTATAGATTTTTTAATTTTCTACATGTGCATATTGTTAGTTTTTTTTTTTTTTAATTGATTTGTTGAAAAAAAAAATCCGAAAATTTATAATTGTCGGTTAACTTCTACATTTTTAAATTTGAATAATTTTTCCGTGCACTACTGACATATACGCGAGTGTTTATTAAGTGAGTGTTTCTATAATCAAGAAACGAACTTCAAATGCTGTAATGGTGAGTAACTATAAAATATTTAATTATTTATCATTAGAAAATGAAAGAGCTTAGTGTTGTCGAGTGAAAAATAAACACTAAAAAAATAAACTGAGTTTATGAGGTCGTTCTGTGAGTAGTTCATAGAAGCGAAACTTTAAAATTATGTCCAGGACTTAAGTCCAGAACCATGGCGACCATAATAAGGTTTTTATCAACGTAAGTTAAGTTTATTGTTCTGTTAATCTGCTTATATGTGAAGCGAGTCAACACAAAGCCAGTAAAAAATTATTAATCTCCACAGCTTTCTACCGGTTGTCAAAACTACTTTTTTTTAATTGTTTAAACTTTTATAGAAATTATTGCAATAAGAATTTAATTTTTTTTTTTTATTCTAATATGGGCATTAAAATTTTATGACTTTAAGCCAGCCTTGGATTTTCTTATTTTTATTGCATGCCTTGCAATATTATACACATTATTGCAAATAATCCATATTCTTACGATATATTTATGATTTTTACTCTTTATAATCTACTTAAATTCATTAGAAAGGTTCATAAACTTCCACGTTATGGATAAAGTAATAAAATGAGGGTTAAATGGCAGCAGAATATTATTCTCTGTAGTAATGTAATTTCGCTTAAAAAAATAGTTTTCAAGGCATGTTGAGAATTTTTTTCATTTCGCTTTCTTCTTATAAAGAATCTCATTTTACTTGATTATGGGTGTGTTGAATAATTTAACGTAGAAAAAATAAATAATCACTTAAAGTGTTTCGTATAATTTCATATTTAAATCATAGGAATAATATAATAACCCCAGCTTATACAATGAACAAACTTCAAAGTGTTATAAAAATATCTATTTACATGCGGAAGAGGGTTGAAGTGAATAAGGGTTGTTCGAGTTTATTTTACTCTCCTCTTATTCAAGAAGAAAATTATTCAACTTGTGATACTGCAAGTTCATTTTATTATTCAATTATATTTACTGTGAGTTGGCAAACGCATTTCTGATATCTTTATCAAATAAATTGATTGGCGCCTGCAGCTGAATTCATTACCGCGATATCAGGATCTTGTTCTACAGAAAATGTCATAACATGGGTTTGGTTTTTATCAATATTAATATTAGTCAGATGTAGATACATTTAGAAAAAAAAATTCGAAAAACATTTAACCCTGAGCTAACCCTAAAACTTCGTATGTCAAAAATTAATTTACCCCCCCCCCCCCTCCACAGACATTTATCCGGCAATAGAACGAAAACTCAATTTTTGAAAATCACGCGAAACCAATAACTTCTTTCTCTTAAAAATTTTTAATTTTCCTAGCGGGAAATTCAAAAATCTTTTCTTAATCATCTGAGCCTTCACTTGGGATGACCGGGTCTGCGAAAAACATAGACCTCATCTCTATAGATATGTAATTTCGAATAATTTTTGAGGAAGAATATTGTTTTTTTTTATTTTCTGTCCTTTTTCGTCGCAGAGGTCATAGTAAAAGACGAAATATAATTTTTTATTAATCATACTTATTTTTTACACAAGAAAAGTTTATATTTTTTTTAGGACATTTGTGTCGGTCCTATTTATAAATTTGAAGACGCCTAAAAAGCTTATCTCTCGAAAATACAAAAATTTCTGGATTTTCTTGTGTTTCATCTTATTTATCATTATTATTATTTATTTCTTCTGAATAAAAATTTAACGTCACATAATAATTTTGTGGTGTGTAGGTTTTTCGTAATATATAAATTTACCATAACAAGTATGATTTGAAGAAGTAACTCCATTTATTTCTATTTATTTAATGCGAGGGTCTGTCTTTTTACGAAATTTTCGGCTTGACTATTTATTATTAGACATCTTTTCAACTATTTTATTGAAAATTTCTTTTCGGTACAGCAGTAACTACATCTAATTTGAATTCAGAAAATTGTTTTTCCTGCTCACATATTCGAGGACGGGTTCTCTGATAGCCTAATCGTAATCTATTCAATCGGAAATCCGGGCAATCGGCGTACATGTGTAATCGGTATCTGTTAAATAGACATCCCTATAATTAGCGTAATTCCTTGTTCTTCCTGCAGTCTTCGTAGCGTATGACCCAGTAACGCCGTGTTATAAATTACGACGTTATCTATCACGTCGAGAGCTCTCCCTTTTCCCAAGTTGGCCTTTTTTTTTATCACATTTCCTTCCTTTTTACATCCTCTTCTTTCTCTTTCTCTTCCCGAGGGAAGAAAGTCTACGCGGCTGCAGTTGACACCGAGGCCTGAGTCGCCATGCAAAACGGCTAATTGGTATGTTGCCACGGTGGTTCCCTCGGATAAACTGTCATGTTACAATATCTGAATACTGAATACTCTTTGACCTCATCATAAATCTTATTATTATTTTATTTTTTACACACTTTTCTTACTAAATAAATTTTTTTCTCAGACATAAATTAAACACTAAGAAATTTAAATTTAAGTAAAACCTCGATCAGTAGTAAACTAATATATTTATGTCTGACTACAATAGCACTTAGACTACTCTAAACGAGACGTAAATTCATAAGCCGCACTGTGAATTATCCTTACTCTCTATATACTGTGTTATCCGTTAAGGCATAATATATATCCACGTCAATTCTCCCACACAATATTCTAAACTCTCAATGCAGCTAATTTCATCCAAAGCTACGGTTAAGCTTTAGTAAAATCGTCCCTGACAATTATGCAAATTTATCCTCGATTTCTCTCTTAGCTCTAGACCAGCAATTCAAACCTTTGAATTGGCAAACTCAATTCTCAAGTATACCTTCATAATATTTTACCAGTACACAATTCGTGTAATTTATATACACCTTAAACTATTAAATGTTTAATAAAAATCACATCACATTGAATTAAATAATTAAATTATTTATACAAACACTGATACAGTGGGCGGTAATTTATTTTATTTGAGCATTATTATTATAATAAACAACATTTAAATTTATTGCGAAAATTAATATTTATCTTGTTGAACCGTCGAGAGGAGTCTGGGTGTTGTGTTGTCCTGGATTAATATCCTCGAGTATACTTATACTTACTTTACTATTGTAAATAGTGTACCGAGGACTTGCAGGCGGATATAAATTGTTCAGAAGTTCGTTTTAGGTTGAAGGTATTCCATGCTTGTTTTAAATGAAGGGTGATAAACGTTTACGTTTGCGTATGACACCTTCAATGCGCTTTCCCTTCTCTCTTTCTCTCTCTAATACTCTCCTGCTTTGTACCCTGTACTCTGTACTTATCAATATATATGTCAGTACTCGCGTGGACTATAGCCTACACCAGCTGCTATTCTACATCTGTATTAATGGCATCGAGTAATCCGATTGCACTGAAATCTCCTCATCTACGACTACTACTCCTTGGTAATGAGAATTATTGGTAAGACATTAATTATTATATTATTAATTACTAGAAATTATTCATGAAATTAATAATTTAGTTTTCGGGCCATCATTATTCAAGTCTTCTATGAACATCACTTTCATTTTTAATGAAATATTGGAAATATTCAATCGGTTATCGTGATATTTTACATAAAAATATGAAAAATCCCAGAGAAATCATTTCCTTCAAGGACCTCGAAAACAGCGGGAAGTTTTGGGGCTGGCCCGCAAGGTTAATCGATAGACAGATTTTTTATTATTTTTCATTTTTTAAAAATTAAAAAAATTTGTAGACGTCGGCCAAATTTAAAAATGATTGATCTGTCAATTGATTACTTCGATCTAAAAATCTTTCAAATTTTAATTTCAAATTATAAAAAGATAATTTTTTAATTTTTATTTGAATTTTCTGATTAGCAATTGACATCTCACGCCCGTTATTTGTACCCTTCATTTTTTTTCGATTTTTATTCAATAAATTTTTTTTGTTCAAAATGTCATCGAAGTTTATTGAATATGCATTAGGTACTTTTCAGCTAATAAATTGCAGTCTTGCGATTCAATGAAAAAAAAAAAAAAAAAAAAAAAAAAACATGTCGTTTTAAAAAGTACTCTTATGTGAGTATTACCTAGCGTCGCGTATAGTCGATCATTTAAAATATTCATGCAATATACGACGTGAATCGAGACCTCAAGCGTTAGGATTGACAATCATTATATATTGACGATATAACTACAGTAACTCGGTTGTGTACGTCAACGTAGAAGATCTTCTTTAGTCCGCGATAGTCTTCATCAATATTCATATATTTCGCATTAGCCTCATAAAATATTCGCCTATGATATTCTATAAAACTCATTTATTATTTTAAACTTAAAAATCAAACTCTTGTCTGTCATAAATTCACAGAATTATCAATTATTGAAAGACGTAATTTACTTAAAATTTAAAATAGAAATCGCATTATCGTGATTATTAAATTATTTTATTACCAGAACGGGATAAAAATAAAAATGATCTCAAGTATATTGCTACGATATATTTCTCAAAGCTTTCACAAATTCCGCAGTAATCGAATTTTTTTTTATTATCTATCTTTTTTTATTCCAAGTGATGACTCTCGTTGTCTTTATTCGTTTCATACCTTGTGAGTAGTTTTCTATCTATATTTGTAACTATATATCTGCACTTATAGGCATATATATATGTATATGATCATGTCTTGGAAAACGATGCGCATCGATTTTGCCGGTAGCTGGATCTAAGAGGCAATATCCTCGATATCTTGAGGGCCAGAAAAAAGTTACGTAAATTATATCATAGAAAAAGACGAGCGTCGTAAAATTAAATCATGAATTTTAAGAAATTACATGACAAGTTAGTTTTTTATTGTTGATAAAAAAATTCAAAGGGAAAGTAGAGTGTGTGAATAAATAAGAGCAAGAGGGAGAGGGAGAAAAAAAGGCGGGAAGGAGGGTTTAAGTTGACAACCTGTGGTTTCATATAAGCCCTTTGTCTGCATTCAAGTGGACTTTTTGTTAAACTCTTTTTACTATACGTTGCTTACTAACTTCTTTGTACTTTATGATTCTTTACCAGTCTCTTTAATTCTGGTTCTCCTTTTCTTTACTTTTTACGGAACTCGACTCTCGACACTGATATCAACTGCTAAATTACGCAAAGCCTTTGTCAGATCTAGCTATGACTTAATAATTTTATTAAACTTTTTTTTTATCTAATGGAATTATACTCTAGTTATTATCATTTTTATTTTTATAAAATTGTATTTAAGAGATTTTTTTAATTTTTTTATTATTTAATTTTTATTTTATTTTAAGACTTTAGTAAATTTTTATTTCTCTTTTTAAACTTCAGAGTTACACAATTTCATTGTCATAACTTTGAACATGTACTCTAACATAACTACTTCAAAGTTATATATATATATATATATATATATTTATATATATATATATATATATAAATTTGAAATATTTTTTAACAATTTCAACGACCGTCAAAAGTATTTAAGTTGATCTTTATGAAATAGTTCAAGTGCTCGAGATTAAAAAAAATATATATATGTATATCTATGTATATATTTATTGTTCTGATTGTTAATTAAAAGTTTGAAGACAAAGTACAATAAGAATGATCGACAATTTAATGACTAAAGATTTGTGGTAAATTTTTTTATACCGTAGAAGTGGATTCCGACAGTGATTTACTGTGGTTAGTGGGTGTATGAAAGTATTATATAGCGAATACCCATTCGGTATATAAGAGGAGAAAAGAATGAGGAGGAATGAGAGAAAGCATTTATTATCGGGCACCCGCGCCGGCCAACTGTCTTTGTTAAACTCAACCAGACTTCATAGTTACCACCAGAGTCTCATGGGGCGACTTGACACAAAACTGATATAATTTAATACCCAAGTAAACTGCAGCTTTATTTACTTCTCCATTAAATTACTTCAAATTTTTATATTTATTATCACTCGTACATTTTTTAAATTATGATTTGAACTGAGTATGGAAATATTTGGAATCAATTCCTTAATTTTCGTTAAATGAGCCGACGCATCAATGTCGGCATTCGAGACTTTGTGGTGCCGATGGAATCCCGATTTCATGTGGAATCTTTCACATTGAATAGCGGGCATTAATTATCTATTGTTTTCAATCGCGCATGAGCTATTCGACTGAAAACTCTGAAACCGCTAATTAAATCAAAATTAAAAGCGGCGTTATAAAATTTTATTTTAGTTCTTTTATCTTAGAGGCCGTTCACAAAATACATTTGCACTTATGGGGGTGTCGCTTACTGTGGCAAGATGTGACAACGGTGATTGGAAGGTCTAAGAAAATTTTTCCGAGTTTTTTATTTAATTTTATTTTTTTGTTACGATGAAAAGTCATTCGTTTTATAAATATAAGCATATAAATATTTATATGTATATATTTCCATCATAATGGGCAGGGGGTCTATCACTTGTGGTGCAATATTAATAGGGGGATCGCAGAAAATATGACATCGCGTGACGAAAAGAGAGAGGTCGAAAGAAGTAAAATTTTGCATGACGTACTTTATAAATGGCTTTTAAATTATTTTCGTGCAAGTTAATAATTTCTATAGACTTTTTAGAAATAGTTAAATAGTTAAAACTTATAACATGTGAGTAATTGGACGCCAGACAGTCTTGGATTGTCGTAACGCGATCCAGAATCCGGAAGTGTGTTGGTTTGAAGAGGGTCAGAGGCGTGGCAGTCGAAAGCTCGTTCTAATCCTTGCGCGAGCGCCTAGTAGATATGACAGGTAGGACTAAGTTATATATATACATATATATATATATATATGTATATGTGCATATACATGTACATGTACATATATATTACTACATGTGATTAGAATTAGATCAAAAGGTATTTAGCGGTTTTTTGTAAAAATAGGTCATGAAAATTAAAATTTTTCCTTTATTTTATGAATAAATTATGGTTATATATTATGATGAGGTGATTAATTAGTTGTATTAGGGCAGCATGCATGCTGTTACGAAAAGGAGTCAGCAGTAAAATGAAGAGAACTGTGCTTGCGTGGATATCGAAATAGAAGGAGGGGATCTTGTGAATGTAGACAGCGAGAAAAGCTCCGATGATTCAGTCACCGCCCGGTTTGCGGCGCGCACACTTTCCCACGTTCATACTGTTAATTCTTAGTAGTCTTGAGTGTTAATTCATCCTTAAAGCTTTTTATTTTTTATTACACCCACTCAAAGTGTTAGCTCGCGACTTTATTAACAATTTATAAAAAATTGAAGATTTTTTTTTTAATTTAAAAAATTTAATTATTTTTTGTGATCATGTGTAGATTTTTAAAAATTTAATTGTGAGAGTGATTTAATGAGACTATTTATAGTTATTTAATTAATGAAATTATGAAGAATATTTTATTTAAAATTAAATGTAAGTGATGACAATATTGTTTTTTAATTATTGTTAGTTGATATTTAAAAAATGTTGGATTAATTTGTTGGGAAGATTTTCGGAATTATAAACCGAGTGGTATCTACCGCTGAGTGATAAAGTTTCGGAAGTTATCAAGTTATGAATTCAATGATAAACAGACACACACTGAATAAATATATGCGAGCGATAACTTTCAGAAAACACAAATAACTATACATTGGTATGCATATATATATATAAGAGCGCGTGGGAGCCATTTGGAAATTGGCAGTTGAGAAATTACAATTGTTGTACATGTACACGAGTTCCGTATTCTACCTACGGAATTTAAGTTTACAAAGTTTGAATTTCTCTCTATAGAATATTGCAAATTGTTACCGTTTGAGAAATAACAGTAAGAAAGAGAGTATTAAACTCAACGAGTTATTTAATTTAAACTCAACAATTTTATTATAATTAAGTCAAATTTTTTTTTCATGCCGAATATATGTATATATATATACGCTGGTATTTGGATTTTATTTCAGTTTATTTAAAATTCATAACTACTTAAATTTTCTTGTCAAGATTCAGATTTAAATTATTTAAACATTTTTTATTCTGAACTGTTAAATTTTATCTTTGCCTTGTATTTTTAATCGAAAATTGATGATTAAAAACACTAGGAATGGAAAAGTAAAAAATCACGAAAATTAGAAAATTTTAATATTTTTTTTTTAAATAAAAATTTTTTATTTGGCTGTCAAAAGATTTTCGACGGCACTAAAAATATTTAGAAAAAATAAATTTATAATTAAAATTTTCAAAATTTTTCAATTATCATATTTTTATAAATTTACATTACAATTACTTTCATTGTACTATTGATGAGCTAGTCTTTTAAAAATTTACATATTTATTTAAAAAATTTTTTAATTAAAAAAAAATATAAATAATAAATAACGAACATAAGTCTTTTATCTAATCTCAAAAGTTATGAATATTGTATTTTACACAAAACGATATAATGTTAGGAAATTCCCGGGGTGAACGCCAACTCGTACGTCACAAAATTATTCGGGGATATCCTTCTTCGTGGGAACAAGGTAATATTTCGTCGCCGCGAGAGGTTAACCCTCCGTTGTTCCTCTTCTCCCCGGATCTTCCTTTATCACCAGCTCACCCCTTCATTCTCTTTCACCCTCCCCCTCTCCCCCAACCACTTTTGTTGTCTCTTTCTTGGCGTTTTCTTTCTTTATCGTACAAAGGCCCGAGGTTACCAGACCAAAACGCCGCGGGCGAAACTCGTTCGCTCCAAGGATTTATCACTTGGTACTTCTTGTCGGCGAGCACACTGGGCAGGAGGTAATGTTGCATCGAGTAGTGTCGTATAAAAGAGAAAAAGACTAAGATTAAGGGAAAAACTCGTAAGGACACTCTTCTACAACAAGATTATATATATATAGATTATTATATATATAAAAGGACAAGTTGCAAGCTTCGTTGAAGCTGGTGGTATAAGAGTTTTGTTCAATTAAAAAACTTCTGTCTTCTTTCGTTCTTTCTCATCCACCCTTTTTTATTTTATTTCTACATCACTGCCTTTGGCATTTTTATGCTGTAACACACTTTTATTTTTACTTCTTCGCCTTTATTTCCTCATGTAGTTCCTAGTGCGCTTTATGAGATCGCCGCAAGCATCCGAGTCAACGCCATATTTTTTATTAATTTTTTTTATCATTTATTTATTTATTACTTTTATGAAATTACCTTCTCTTTTACCATTGCCCTCTGCCTGCTTTTTATTTTTTATAAATAAATTATAATTGTGTTTATTTTAAAAGCTCGCATCAAACTTTTATTTGTATACAATTTTTTTTGAATTCCCGTTTATTGGATAAAGCTTTGGAACAATGAAACAGACGTTTTTGTATCTGGTCACTGAGTTACAAAGTTTTACATTATTTATGTTTAATGCTATTTTTTTTTTTTTTTTTATTTATTTATTTTTACTCCTTTCTATTTTACTCATTTAAATAGAAGCAAAATGAGGACTCGGTATTTTTTTTTTTCATTTTCGTATTGAAAGTTTTTAACGCGGTGAGAAAACTTTGTTGTTTACTCAACATTGTCGAATGTATTTTATCTCGGCATTTACTGAGTCAGAACGTTATTATTTAATGTCAGAAAAATAAAAGACTGATGGAAAAAAATAATCTTCACACTTTTAGTTTATGGTTATATTTTACAATTCTCAAAGGTTATAAATTTAATTCGTATAATTTAATTTCAAATTCTTTATTACGTTAAGAAAAAATATATAAAGAATATTTTTCTATCTTATTTGTGAGCTTTATTTTACACATAAAATACTAACGTTAGATATTTTTAAGTAATTTCTCTCTTTCGCTCTTATTCAGATCTTTAGGTCATATATTATCACGGAAAAATATATAAAAACTATGAAAATAAGTGGCAATCATAAAGTCTAAAGTTTGTGTGTGTCATTTGTTTATTTCGCTTGGGGCGTTTACTTGTGTTCCTTATCAAAATCAAAAACTATTTCACAATAAACAATATTTATTTTATAACTTTTTTTCTTAAACTACGAGTATTTTTATATCTCTTTTGAATTTACACAGGAGCTTTCATGAGAAAACTTTTTACTAAGAAATTATTTAACCAAAAAAAATAATGTTTAAAAAAAAATATTTTAGTAACGGATTATTATTTTTTTTTTTATTAAAACAAATTTTTTTTTTATTCATTAAAATCCTTGACAGCAAAAAAAAAATCTGCGATAAATTTAACTAGGTTACATGGGAAAGGCAACATTTTTAAAAAGATTTTTAATTTAAAAATTCATTAAATTTTTTTTGAAATTATTTTTGTTGATTAGTGACCTGGATTTATTTGCAAACATTTTTTCATAAAAAAATAAATATTTGTTCATAATTTAAAATAAAACTCGTAGAATTGATTTAAAGTTAATTGGGGTAAACAGTTATTTTTATTAAAAATAATTTTTTTAAAATTCTAGTTGCTTATTATTATTTTGCCTAAATATTTATTTTGTTTCAATGAATTAACAGTCCAATTAAAATGAGTATATCAAATAAAAAATATTATTTTTTGCGTAAAAGTTACTCGGGCGTATGAAATAATATTTTTTTTCATTGCCTTATAAATTAATGATTTTTTTTTGCATAAAAAAGCGGAGGCATTGCCAAAATAGTTGACATAACGAAAATGAAAAATAAATAAATAAATAAATAACGTGATATCGTACTGTGAGCACAAATAGAAGGTTGTAAATTCTTGTACAGACTTCTGGATCACAGCCAATTTATTTCTCAAATTAATGATATGATTGGATCACTTTTATTTACCCATTCATTTTACCCTTAAACAGTTTGTGCAATTATTTAAATTATATTTATTCTCTTCCATTTAATTTTTATCTTAAAAATGAGGCTTATCAATCATGTCTTTGACTAGAAGATCCAAATTTACTTAAAAATTTTTCAACCAATTCTTCACTTTTTTTTACCGGCCATAAATCAACATTTGACATCAAAATGAAATTCTAATTTTTTGAACCCAAGTTACGAAAAAAAAATGATCATATTTTTTTTTTTTTACAAATTAACTTGCGGTCTAATTTTCCAGCAACTTGACAAAAATCCGCATTCACTTCCAGTCGTTTCTATTTTTTTTTAAAACGATACAAAAATTAATAACTTTCTACGGTAGCGTGTATTAAAAATTTCTGTTATTTTTACAAAAAAAAAATAAGAGACCAGAAGCTACCAAAGATCCAACTTCCAGCTTTTTTGTAAAATAATCAAAAATTTAATTAAACTTGGGTATTAAAATAACAAATGTGTCGCAATACATCAAACATTTTGATGTTTCAACAGCTAAAGTTTACGAACACTTGTAATACAGGACTCATATCCTGTAGCTAATTAATGTATAGTTAACTATTCACCAAACGCCTCTCTCAATAAACTCACCTTCATTCACAAACTTTGTACCTTCACTGTCTCCGTTAATTTTCATTCGTACCATTAGCTATGCTCAACACAGAATAACATTTCATGTAAACTTGTATGCTATATTATTTACTAGTACTGTAAACTTTAATTGAACGTGAATCGTTACTTCTATAAATAAATATTAATTTATATGAGTAGACACATCTGCTACATATTTACCAGCCAGTACATATACTTTAGCTTAAATTAAAAATATAAATACGAGTCTGACAGTTTATAATGTCCAGGGTAATTATAAATTTACCGAAAGATTCATTACACTAGTATTACAGCACACGGTCACTTTGTTGTTAACAGTTTTAAAGCAGATTAACATTCACCGAATTATTTGGGATTACCATCGGTAATTATTTAATTGTATATTCTGTTAATTAAAGATCACAGCGTTTGTGAGTACATTACTAGTTCAATTAATTGATGGGTAATTCAATTCAACTATACTTTTTTTTTTTTTTTTTTTTATTTCCAATTCCAGCTAAATAAATTCAATCGAAACGAATTTTTTTCTTTCATTACCTCAAAGCAGTTTAAATTTATTTATTTTTGTCAATCATTATCAATTTTTTTTAATTCAATTAAAGGAAGAATAAAATTAAAAAATTTCTGTATCAATTAATTGAATAAATGTTTCATGTAAAAGGATTTAAATTCGCGTGAGTTAATAATTTGTTGAGTTACATCACTCGTAAGTTCATTTTTATTTTTTTTTATTGTTATGATACAAGTAATTCTGTGTATTTTCCGCTTTATTTTTATTTTTATTCGTATCTATGTCTAAGTTATTTCTTGTTGAGCGTGAAACTACGCGATACGGTCGCGCCTTGATTGCAAAGTTGGACTCCCGCCACATTGCCTCGAGCCCTCGGTTGCTTTCACTTCTTTTGATGCATTATGTATCATTATTATTATTATTTTCTATATTTATATTTATATTCCACTCATAACGTACGTTCATTTTTTTTTTTTTTTTTTTTTTGTACTTCTTTAAAGAGCATAAAATATTGTAGATCAACCGTGTTTTTCAAGCTTTTGTGTTTTATTCCGTGAGCTGTCATTCGAGTAGTTGATGTCAATATAAAGTCAGACGAAACACTTTATTATATATTCTGCAGTTCATTTCAACAAAAAACAACATTGTTTTTTTTTTTTATTATTTATGAATTCTTTCTTGTTTTCGTTGAAACTTTTTTTTGAATTTTTATGAGCTGCAAATTTATAATTTTAGCAAACTCAATGCATTTAATAATTAAAATATTCAATTTTTCGACGTAATTTTACAGTCCAAAGCATAATTTCGGAAGAACATTTTATGCTGCTTATTGTAGTTTACACATTTTTTGTAGTTTATTCAATTTTTTTCCTTCAAATTAAAATTCAAAAGTTTGTTATTGAAAAAATTAAATTTACGCTCAGCGTATTGCTAGTATCAATTTAACGTCATGAACTATATAAATTTTCTGGATTATTTTTAATGTAAATACACTTATAGATCGAGATTGAGTGAAAGGTAAAATGTCGTCCATGAATTATTCTTCAGTGAACGAGTACGTCTGGGGTAAATCGAATCTCTTGAAATCGAATTTAGTATAGCAGGTGCATAGTTCACTACCCTTTCAGTATATACATGTACACATACATATGCTGACATATAGAGATATATAAATCTATAAATAAGTATATATATATATATGTATATACATTTGAGTAGGTAGTTTGTACTCTAAGGAGTTTGGATTTTCTGAACTCCAAGTTTGTTCACGGGTAACCTCGAGATCTGGATCGGTATCATCCCCATCCTTGTTCTCGCTCTTTTCCGTTGGCTTTTATCGATGAGAACTCGAATCAGGTGAAAAGGCAGCCGCGGCAAAAAGCAATGGAGAAAACAGATACGAGTATACATACACACTCGGTGCACAGCATTAGAGTGTCAGTCCAAGTGGAAATAATCCTTATACCTATATATCCTATAGACATTTGAACAAGTGAAATGGAGATAGAGTTAGAGATAGAATAAAGGAATATAGGAACACAGTATAAAGGCGAGTAGCAACTCGGTATGAGATGAACTATTATTCAGTGTTTCTGGACAACTGAGATACACTCGAATGGAAGGGAATTGCGTGTGATATGATGCCCTTTGCAATCTATACATTCACTCAAAGTTTCCTGACCCGTAAATTGTGTGTGCTGACAAGTAAAACAATTTACCGTTTGAGTTGTCACATACATTTATATTCTACCGATTGCGTTAGCAAATAAATTTTTTTTTTATGATAAATATTTTCTTAAAGTTATTCAATGTTACGGATATTTTATTTTGTCACTCACACTGAAAAAAATAGGGAGTACGGATTTTATTTCAATTCGCATTCATTCCGATTTGGAATTCTGATTTTAAAATAAATTCCCCTTCGGAGTAAATTTCACTCCAAGGGGATTAAATAAACGAATGGCCATCCGCTCGACATTCACTCCGTAAATTTTTTACAGTGTATTATTACTATGGTTTATTTATATTTTATTTAAAAGGGATTATCTTAAAAATAGTTTTACTTGCATAGAAAAATTTATTTAGTTAGCCTTTGCTCAGGCGTAAAAAAAATTTGGCTATGCATTTTTAAAAGTAATCCCACGAGCTCTTGACGACTGTTTTTCACTGGATAAATCCCTGAATTTATTCTATATAAATATATGTATATATTTTTATAGATATATATGTGCACGTACGTCTGCCGACTAGATATAAAATTCCAGTGTATTCAACTCACTACCGATATGGATTATATATGACACGATATACCATATTTATGGGACATCGGGTGCTACCTTGACGCTTTACGCTCGTTAATCGATAAACTCGTTGGTGATAGATCGTTTTAGAAAAAATTTACCGTATATATCATATTTAAAAACTAACATTTTTTATTTTTGTTACAACTTTAAAAAGCATTTTTATTTATTTAATAATTTTAATTAAAATTAGTGGGATGTTTTTTTGTAGTTTGCATTTAAAAGAGTAAAGTACAATACAAATGTGATAATTATATTTACCTCGGAGGGTCTTTTCTTATCAGTTATAACAAGATTTACAGATAATACGCGGGAAAGTATAAAAAAAAGTAATTTAAATGATATTTGAAAGAAAATTTATTTGAAAAGAGTATTTTGTAAAATGTATAATGTAATATAATATAAAAGAGGCGTCGGTAGATGAAGATTTGCAAGGAGAATAGTGGAAAGTTGAATGAATGAAGGAAGTTTTAAGTAAGAGAGCAAGTTTTCATTGATTCAGTTAGTCAGTATTAATACGATTTGAGTAATTAAAATTTAGTAATTCACTTGTTAAATCTTTTTGTATTAAAGTTATTTAATATTTCTTTTAAATGCTATTACCGAGATTTGCATCTTGAGATTTTATTGTATGAATAATTCAAGGGCAATTACTTATTTGAACATTTATTACTCAAAGTATTAGCGGTTGTCAGAAAGTATTATGATTACAGTGTAAAATACTTATAGTTTTTAAGGAGTAACATGTTCGCTTATCACTTTTGATCTAATAGAACCTCTGTAAAATTTCCCAAGGGTAACATGCTTCATCCGCAAGCAAGATAACTGTCCCTTGAGAAAGAACTCCAAGTTCTCTTGGGTTATTTTGTATCTTCACTACTACATTGCACTGTCTATATATATTTTACTCACTTACACTGATGCAGCTGGCAACTATCCTTGCAAAATCATCACCGGCACCATCAGCCGAACAAGAATATGGAGACGTGTTTTAGTTGCCAACTGTCTTGACGACCTCACTGTGCCTCTGTGGACCACTGCACTTTGTATTCATGAGAATATATATTTTTACATTTTACATTTTATTTTTATACTGCCTAATATTTCCTTTTTTTATTTATTTAAATTCTTCACTAACTTATCGTTTTTTTAGAAAAATTATTTAATCATAAACGCGTTGCCTGAGGGTATTGTTCTTTTACGCAAAGTATAAAGCTGTTTGCTTTATTTATTATTATTATTATTATTTTTTTTATTGCTGAGAAGCTGATAAATTATGGATTTATTTTATCGAATGCAGGAAAAAAAGAGTGAGTCGAGGTGTAGTCGAGTGTACTTACTTTGTACCGGGTACTTTAACAAAAAGAAGGTCAGGAAAAAGTGTCTTTATTATAAGCCTTAGGAATAATGTATGATAAATAAAAATCATAGTCGAATAAGTGAGAATTAATTTGAATGTTTAATTGCTTGTATATTAATTTGCGGTAGTTTAGAGGCAATTTGACATCAAAAAAGTATTTCATTTTTTTTTTTTAATAGGGTGGATTAGATGGTGTGAAAATTTTTGAAATTTTAAATTATGCTCATTAAAGATATTTTCAATTAAGTCGAGCCCAAAATTCAACGTCGTTGAAAAATGTCTACCGGATGACAAAAAAAATTCGGGTTAGAGAAAACGTTTGAATTTAAATATTTGTATTATTATTGATAAATTAAAAATGAAAACTTGTGAAGTAAGAATTAAAATATTAAAAAATGTATAAATATTTCGAGGTTGAAAAGAATTTAATATTTTTTAGCGCAACAATAAAACTTTTGTGTGAACGTGAAGGTAAAAATTATCCGCAACGTGACCAGAAGACTCATAAGAGAGTAGGTATAGTGTCGAGAATGCGGTGGTAAAGATATAATATACCAGGAGTGGATATATATAGTTAACTTTTTTCTTAAAGTCGCTAAGAAAAAGATATAAGGGTTGGGATATAAGAGAGCGGGATATAAGGGAGTCTAGTGTATTCTCGTAGCAGAGTTCTAGCTACTACTCAGCGCATATGAATTTCACAGTGTGTACGGTACATTTTTCTTGTTCACTCGTTCATACACTTTACTTCTTTTCCTTTTGCTAACTTGTACGCTGTATCTCCACTTTTTCGCTGTTCACTCTTCACGTGTGCGTTATATAACAGTATATATACCTCAGGGGAGCCTTGAAATTGAAGTTTTCTCCGACCTCACTCATATCCACTCGTACTCGTCATTTACTGCTCTTACTCCTATTTTTTTTTTCTCATTTTCATCCGCTTCCTATACCATTACTTCTTTTTTATTTTTTCTCTAGCATTTTGACGAGTTTCGCCTCTCGCGTTTCGCGCATTTTCTTCTGTCAACAAAAAATCTGAAAAAAAAAAAAAAGAAAATAACGAGCAATAGAAAGGGAGAGAGAGAGAGAAAGAGAGGAAATGAGAAGTTGTTGGTTTCGAGTATTTCGAAGAGAGTAAGTCATGTAATGTGAATCCTACTGAAACATTCTGTGTGAAATAGTGTCTCATGTAAAAACTTTTTTAAATACTTTTTTTTTTCGAAACGTATGTGGCCAAAGTAAAAGTTAAAGTGCGGAAGAATTTTTAAATTAGTTTTTATGAAACTCAAGTACTGTATTGAAACATATATTAAAAGTATATTATAATTATACTAATGTGTGAATATGACGTGCATGTATGGTTGAATAAATTATAAAATTAAATTTTACGAGTGTGAATTCAAAAGTTAATTTGTTTATGAAAAACTTGGTGGGTAGTAAAAAAAATTGAATAGAAAAAGACTGAGAAAAGGAGTGCAACTTCTGTTTGAGATGAAACATTCGTATATAATATACATGTGTATATATTTGTACACGGTTCTTGAAGTTAACTGTTAAGTGAATGTGGAGTACACTAGGCAGAGAGTTTGTGATGCAACTGCTCTCTCGAAATTTCGGTTAAATCGTTCTGAAAATTACTAGGAAATTCCGGTTAGCTACTACCCAGGAAGGAAATATATGAGTAGGGTGTACTTGAAATTGAGTGAGATTATTGGGCGACCCTTTGCAAATATAAAATAAATAGCTGCCTTGTATTTCATTATGTCTACAAAAGTTAGTTGAGATCAACAATTTCGAAGCTCTAGAAATTTTACCAGCTTTGAATTTTCAAAAAAAAAAAGTTATGATCTGACAGGAAAATTTAAAAGTATATAATCAATTGCAGGTACAGTTTAAAAACTTAGTAAGTCAGTAAATTTATGATGTTCTTGTTAAAAAATTAACTTTGAACTTCCGTAATTAGCAAATTATTGGACATGCTTTGTTTTCAAATTTTTTCGCTTTTATTTTAGTAAAATATTCCTTGGACTCCATAGCTGTTTTATGTGTAAGCACATAAAAATTTTTCAGACAGAAAAAATCACAAAAATGATGAAACTATTTTCTATGGTATTTGAATAGAAAATTGAATTCGCCGGGTGAGTTAGTAACAGAAATAAATTTTTTTTCGTTACCATTTTTAACTAACAGAAATAGAAAAAAAATCTCGCCATGAATTGACCCTAATACTCGCCTATGGATTTATACGTCACAAAAAATTATCAGAAATATTTTTTACAAGTTGAAATATTCGCATCTGTTGAAGGAATAATTTATTTGAATAAAAAAATTGACGTAAATTTTTGTTTTCGATTTGATAGTTTCTGATATCTAAAAATAAATACTTTTAAGTAATTAATTTTTTAATAAATTTAAAAAAATATCGATGATTTCATTCTGTACTTATAAATGAAGAAACATCTTTTGTCTATTGGCCTATTATTTGAAATAAGACTCAGTTCATATATATAATTTGTACCTGTCGTCCCTCTGCCTCACCGCCACTTGATCAAAGTCAATATCTATTTGTTTCCCAGTATCTTCACTTTTTCTCAATGTAATCTTATCTATGATAGAAATACTGCCTTTATTATACTCCATCTTCAATAAAAATTTAATGAAGAAGGTCGACGGAGAAAAAGTTTATGAACAAATTTTGCTTTTCTTTTTTTTTTCTAATTTAATAAAATAAATCATGAACCATTAAATCATATTACATGCTCTCCTGGTTTGTAATTTATAAAATCGGGACAATGCACTTGTCCATTTCGTTACTCAGTAATATGCCTAGCTTGCAAAAGTAAATAGAATTTTCTTCTCTTCAATTTCAATTTTCCGGGCTCACTATTTTCCAACTTACCCTATTATAGAATTTCATATAAATAACAACAGTAGCAAAATTTATTAAAGGCAATTATTGTTCTTAAATTTGATATCGCAATGTAAACTTTAAATATAATTATCGATCATAAATTATTTTTAAGTTTTCCAGTAAAATATTTTTAAGTAAATAAATATTTGAGAGGATTTCTAAGTGAGTGATGATGTGAATTATTCAGCCGATTAACCGTAACATCTTGGCACATTTCTCTTGGGCATGATTCATTAATTTTCCATTTAGTCAATTGACGTGAACCAGCCAGCAGCAATAGCCGGGTTGAGGTGTCCTCCGATTAATGGTTAGTCGATGCAATTTAGAGGTAGTGTAGCTCTAAGACGGTCTTTGAATCGCATCACAGAATGGAAGTGAAGCTTCAAAGTTACCCACAAGGGAATAGTGCTTTGCTATCATCGTGTACCCATATCTAAATATCTATATCTATACATATGTATGAACAAGAGATCCCTTTATTCCTATAGTCACCTTTACTAGCTCTCTTCTCTTATACAGAGTCCGCGCCTGTGATTTATAGTTGAGTCGCTCGCGAATCTCTAGACATAACGTTCGCTCTGTCCATTAAATCAACGTATGTCTGGATGAACTAGAGGCAGAGGCGGAGAGACCGGGAGGAACCAAAAGAGACTAGTCAGAGACCAAGAGAGCGGAACTCATTGCGCCTCGGACCCATTGTCCCTAGAATAATGTTTGTGTAAATTCGAGAATACGTGATGCTGCTCTGATGCATGATACCCCCAGAGAGTTGTCGACTGACAGAAAAAAAATTTTATAAAAAAAAATTTGTTTAACTAAATAAATTAAAAAACGTATCTACGATTTATACAGTCTGCAGCAGTGTTTCCTGTTCGTAATTTATTCTATTTAATTACTTGCTGCTGATGTGGATTAAGAGTATTTTGTGAATCCGGAAAAAAAAAAAAACACAATTTAATTTATTTGAGAATTTCTCTTTCATTATTTTTTTAAACATTTATTTTTATAAGTCAGAGTTATACTTTTCTTTTACTTGCCCTAGTAAAAGTCAATTTTTCATTGTCATTAAAAACGAAAAATTTCTTTTTTATTTTATAAAAAATTGAAATTTTTAAATTCCCGATAAGAAAATTGATAATTTTTGAAAATTTCGGGGTTATTGTTTTCACCTCGACTTTCGAAAATTGAAATTTTATTAAATGAAGTCTTGTGAAATAACGCTAGCACATAAAAGTAAAGATCATTTTTTTTTTATGGTTTTATCGAAATTTCTAGGGTAAAGTTATTTACGAATATAAATTTAACTCTTCAGTACTCTGAGAATTTTTATCACACGATACAATCAAACATAAAACGTCACTGCAGTGCAGCGTGAAACTAAAAAACCAAGGTTGCCAAAAATTGAATAATAAATATGATTTGCGATACAATTTTCCATGAAAGCAAAACTTTTCTAAAAAAAATTTTCAAGAACATCAAATTATTTACAAGTAATTGTAAAAACAAAAAAAAAAAGTACAATTGAAGTCTTGTAATTAATGATACAAAAAATGTGTGCTGAAGAGAATTTTTTTTTTTTTTAGCAATTTCTGCTGTAACTTTTTTTCACATTGACAATCCTATTAAATAAAAGTTCCCTCGATAATATTTAATTTACAAAGTTAAAGTAAAAAATAATAAATGCTGTAAAACTAATTTAAATTATATTTCCCCACTGGCAAGGAGTAATTGTAAATACGTACAGTGTAGGATAATAAATTATTAGTATGAGTTAATAAAGACGTTATGCAAACATTGACGGTACCAAAGGACAATGGGTATTTCAGCCACTAACTTCATTTACGGTTAATCCACATGAGATTATATGTACACATATGTGTATACGAGTTGATACTTTCACAGATATGTAGCTTTCTGGCTGGCGTATATAGTTATCCAGCAAGTAGCCTCGTGTGAATATTAGGCAAGTAAATATAGTGTAAGTAAAATGGTAGAAATTGCGTAGGATGTCGTTGAGAAATATCACTAGGGGTTTGTGTAAAGTAACTACAGTAGTTTAACACAGCAGTAGCAATGAGACAGTTACTTGTATTGAGAGAAAGAGAGACGATATCCATCTAGCTAGTTTACTTCCAAGGTACTGTTGTTTGATGTCGCAGGATTACCGGGACACACAAGGCTGGTTACACACGTTGTTATATACTAGTAGAGCAATAGTAGTCAACTTCTCTGGTTACATGGAGACACAGAAGCTCTACTATGTTCTAACAAGTAATTGTGGGAATCTATTTAGATTGGACAGTTGTTAATGTTGCGTTATTTCATTACATTGTTCTTTATTATATTATCACAATAAAAATATCTTTTTGCGAGAAAGAGAGGAAGGGTCTTTTCAAAATTTTATGTGAAATAAAATTATAGCGAAATAGGTTCACTTAAATCTCGTTAGACAGAGAGCAAAAATGACATGAAGTGCAGAAGTACAAATTTTAGTTTTGAAAAATTATATTACGCAGCTAGAAGGAATACACGGTACAAAATTTGCGGATTTATTTAATTTTCTTGGAGTGAATTTTACTTTGAATCGGAGTGAATGCGGATTTAAATAAAATCCAGACCACTTAGAAATTGCGGAATGATTTGTTTTAGAAAAACCCCGAAGCTCTGACTGACGAAGGAAAAAATTTGAATTTAGATGAAATCTGTAATCACTTCGAATCAACTTGCGATTTTATATAGTATAGGTTATTTGTAACTCGCGTAAAATTCAATGAGGCAAAGTCGAGAGTGACAAAAACGCGGATTGTGGTCTTATGGTACTACAATTTTTCAGTACACAGGATAAAAATGGGAATAATTAAATTTGAAATTTCGACTTACAGTAAAAGTAGATTTAATAATTAAAAAAAAAAAAAAAAAAAAACACAGAAATACTTGAATTAAAAAATAATCATAACAAAATATTTATTTGAATAATGAAAATTATTTAAGTCTGATAAAAAATGACAAAGAGTCACTCGAGTAAATTTAATTTGAGTTTTATCAAAGTTGTTACTCCACAGTACGATAAAATTATTTAAAAAGAGTGGAAAAAAAACTGTGGATTAAAAAAAAAAGCACAAAGAAAAATGAAGATAAATAAAAAACGGGATTTACTCGGCATGAAAATAGTTGTTCTGTTGAAAAACGCCTGAAGGTGTTCCCCCTCGACTTTGTATAACGATTAACTTTAAAGTCCCGCCGTGAAAGCGAGAAATTAAATGTTCAAACTCTTGAATTGGTCTCGATTTTGTTCCAAGACTTTGTTAGGTACAAAGCTCTACTTTAATACTGCTGCAGTCGTTATTACTATTGGTACTGCCACTGAGTATTAGAGGTGGCTGAGAAAATTGACGAGCTGTGAGAGTTTGTTCATTTTCCGGCTTCAGTAAACAAGCTTCTTAATTAAAAAAAATAATATAAACTCACTTTTAAAACTAATATATACTTCTTAAATTGACACAACTCTCTTAAAATAAAATAATACTTTTTTTTGTTAATCAGTAGTTGTATCAACTGTAATATGATTGGAAATTTTAATTTTAATAGTAATAATAATAAATATTATCGGTCGTCTTTAAATCAAATCGAAAAATAATATTGAACTTATAATTAGACCCAACTCTACTCAATTAACTCTTGATTAAAAGATTTAATTGAATGAAAAATCCAATCAAATTATAATCTAGAGTATCTCCGTACCGACGGACAAATCAATTTAAATGTCTACTCGTAAAATTAGTTTACAATTAAAAAAAAAAATTAAATAATAATTATCTGCGAGTACTGAGTTGGATAACACGAAGGAAGTAACTAAATAATGATGATAATATTTACACGTGATGTATAATGCTGTCGTGTAAAATCTAATTTTCTATAGATAAAGAGTGGTATAGAGATAGCGGAGGGTCAGACATGATTATTGATACTCCCCGAGCGTTAATTATCGACGGACATTTCAAATTAGTGCTGCGGCTAAACTAAATTTTCGTGTTGCGGGATTATCGTTTTATTATTTAAAATATTCGAAATTTAGTGGAATTAGATTGCGCGCCAAATTATTCAAGTCATTAAAAAAAAATATTTTTAATAATAATTATTTGTTATTATTTTGTTTTACTTTGATTATTAATCTCTTTTTCAATTATTTACCTCTCGTTTTTTATTAAAAATAAATTATTTGGGGATATACTTAATCCATTTATGAATTTATATTTATTAAAGTTTAATATGCATGAAAATATTTAAAATTAAATTTTAAATTTTACTTAAAATTTAATGCGGTTCAAAAATATTTAATTAATATTTATTTATATCTATTGTATTATATCTTAATATCCTCTCGTACTCAGTATCCCGTTAATTAGCGTAAACTCATGTCAGTCGTGATCACAAGACTGGAGCAGTAATGATTACTAGGCGCATGCTTCTCGTAAAAAGCTTTTGCTCCTACTCATTGCTGTTTACTTGCAGTAAATCTTCCATCAACTACAAAAAAAAAAAAAAAAAAAAAATAAATAAATACTACTTTAATAAAAAAAAAATCACAAATAAAAAAAACGACAGCTGCTTTTACATTAATTAGGCATTTTTAATCAACTAGTTAATTGTACATAGTAACAAAATTGTTTACTTTTTTTTTTTATTAACAGTATAATTATTTAATTAAATTCTTCAAATACCTGATCTAAAATTTGTCAGATTCGTAACTTTAAGAATTAAATTTTCTTTGACATAGTTATTAGAAAATTTTTCTCACTTTAATAGCACTGGCATTCTTTAATTATCTTACACTGAAGATTTTTCATTATCGCAATTATTTTAGACTCTGCTTATTTTATAAAATTTTTTAAATCCGTTAACCCAAATACACTATTGAAAAAAATCAACCCTTTAAAGCCGTAGCAATTTTTCCAATAGATCAAAGTCGATAGACTTCTGTATATTTATCAAAAATTTTATTATTAATCTGATTGAAAATATGTATGTGAAATAAAAACCCCTTTGATTTGGCTCACGGTAAATACGCTTTTAATATCACTTGCTGTTTACACACTACTTACTCTGAATCCTGTAATGATTTAATTTTTTTTTGACGAAAAAATATACTTTTTGCATTTAAATAAATATTGTACGTGTACTTGTCCCAGTTTTTAAAATAGCGATGCATATATTTTCATTGGATTGCTCTGTAATTTCAGTATTGAAAGAAAATTTTTAATAAATTTTTGTAATCGGAGTTTTCTCTTGTAAAGAAGAGAAGGAAACCGTAAAGGGGAAAAGGATTAAAAATATTAGAGCTTTTAAATTTTTGAATGTCAGTTTCAAAATGATGATTGAGGTAAAAAAACTATGATGAATTTGAACTTTAGGATCATTACGTTGTAAACAATTGGGAGTAAATTCAAATTTTATTGTGATCCGCATTTACTTTGATTTGGAATTTTAATGTTAAAATAAACTTCCCTCCGAGGTAAATTTCACTCCAAAGGTATAAAATTAATAAAAAATCATCCACTTCGGATTTAACCCACGTTCGTTTCGCGTATTTTTTATTTTGTAAAAGATGTTACTCTGTTAATTTATATTTATTTTATGAGTGTAATAAAAAAATTACGCTTATTTGTTTGAATATCGCTAATTTGTCAAGCGAATTATAATTTTAAATAAAAAATATTTCAATAAAATATATGATAGATTTTACTTTACTTTAATATATTTTTCAATAAATGGTAATAAATTACTTGGATTTTATATAAGTTCTGTTAAATTTAATAACGCTTTTACTGCCATCGCTGCAGCTAAGCTTTAAGACAGCGAAATGTTCTGAAGTTGAAGCTCAAGGTTTGCTTATTATCGTATTTTAAATTAATAATTTTTTTTTTTTGTTCAACAGGTGAATCATGAGCTTGCATTTTCATCGATGAAATTAAAATCGTTCGAAGCCAATGGTAAGTTTTTAATAAACTTCCTACAAATAAAAAATAACTTGGTAACACAGAAAATATATTAAAAAATAAAATAACTAAATGTTATTCTCTCGATCGCATAATATATACAATTATATATTTATAAAATATTTAAATCCCCGAGAGCTTACTAAAAGTTATGTTGCACCAACTCAGTATTCAGAACGACAGCAAAGTTGACACTCGATATCTGATAAAAAATTCTAAGAAATCCCTCAGCAGATCCATATAAACTACGCGAGTACATACGAGTGAGTCTCATGTGACAATACAAATGCGTTTTTCTATTTCCAAGTGTTCGCACGATTCACATCGATTTAAACTGAAAAAAAAAAAAAAAAAAATAAAAGTAAAACACGATAAAGACAAAGACAATCCCCGAAGTAAGAAGTAAAAAGCTTCTTCAAGCTTTTCGGTTATTTTTTTTTTTATTTAAACCCTTGTATTTTTCATTCGTACTGAGTCATTGCTCATGTTTTACGCAAGGGCAACTTGCAGAGTGTAAAATTCAACCGGGTTTAAAGAGTAGAACGACAACGTAGATTGACATAGTCGTAGTAAGCTGAGTATAAGGCAGACACAAGACACAAAACACTAACCGAGTTTTATAGTATATATATATACATATATATGTACATAGACAGCAAAGTGAAACTCAGCCCTATCACTTTCCTCGTAAGTACACCCGTCATACATTTTCACCGGCTCATGTTTCTCTAAAAGTCCGTAAAACGTCTACAGGACGTCGGCATTAGCATTTCGATGTGACCACTCGACTGATACGTTGAATTCTCTCAACCGAGAAGCATAAACTCTTCCTCTCTGTACTTTTCGCGGTACCACGTCAACGCACATTATTCCACAGACCCACACCTCAGCGCGCACTCCATCATCATCTATTGTTCTACTTGTTCCAACCGTTACATTTCAATGAGTTGAGTTTGCTGCTGCTGATACTATTATATTGTTACTCATGTCACTAGTTTATTTTATTTACCATTTAATTTATGCACATAATTTTATTTTTTAAATTATGTCACTCTCGAAATTTAAATGACCGTATAATTTTCATGAAAGAAAAAAATTTAACGTATTTTAACTTTTTCATTTTATTTTTTAAAAATTGAATATGGAAAAATTTTTAATTTACGGAAATTATTTATTTTTAAAAGTTTTAGTTATTGATAATAGGGCATTTTAATAAATTCGAATTAATAACACGGGTTCGTTATTATGAAAATAAATTTTCAACTTCATTGATTATTCCATTATTTCAATGTAATTTAATTAATCATTGAACTGTAATGATGTACCATGGTCTGCATAAATTTTTTTTTTCTTTTTGGTCAAAATTATAAATTGGGTATAAAATTTTTATGATTAATCTGATCAGTAAAAAATCATTGGAGATACTTTGAAAAATTCTAGCTTTTGATTTTTTAAAAAGACAGACTCCAAATATTTGGAAAATAATTTAGCATCAATGAGTAATCAAACTCATACATTGTAAAAAATCGGGAGTGAATTCCAAGTGATTTTAGATTTTTTAAAATCCACATTCACTCCGATTTTGAGTTTTTATATTAAAATAAATTCTCCTTCGGAGTGAATTTCACCCCAAGGGCATTAAATAAATACGCAGTCATCCGCGTTCACTCCGCAATTTTTTTACAGTGCATTTAAAACTTTTTTTGCATTGAAACTTCTTAAAAATGCGACTCAATATTAATAAAAAAAAAAAATTGATTTACTTACCATCAAAATGAAAAATGAAACTAAATACTCATGCAATTATTTTAAAAGCTATGGTAAATATCAGTCTTCCATTTAGAATCTGTCTTTGAAGAAGCATCGTAAGATGAAGCAGGAAGTGTGTTAGAGTTTCAGTGTGTGGTGTAAAGCAAGGTCACTGTTATTTGATAGATAGTGAAGGGTTGTAAACGAGGTTGAGTATGCATCTTTAACACATTACAGGTTGCCTCATTGAATTATCCGTTCCCGATCGACTATTAACTGCGCCAGTTATTGCTAGGGCGTGGTCGCCGAGTGGCGCGCGTGGTTCACCTCAACCGAGAATACATACTCTTCTCTTTGTCTGACTTGATCTCTCCAACATGCCCCTGTTCCCCCCGCTCGCGCAATACACTATATAACACTACACATGCACCAGCATACAGGGGCATAGCTTCTGGGTTTCCACTCCCGCGCGACCTCAAAACCCTCTGGCCTTTAATCGAATTCATTATTAACTTGTATCCCTACGCTCCTAGAATTACTGCTTCATTGTAGGTTACAGGTAATTTTACGCAACTCACGATCCCTTAAGTTAATTTTGTTACTAACATTTAATTATTATTTCATTATATCACTCAGTCAACTGTACCGGGTTGTATTATTATAATAATGCTTTTAAATGTATTACTCATATAATAATTATCTCAAAATAATTATTTATCATTAACTATAATTATATTTTTATCAAAGATTTTAGTAATTAATTTTTTTTTTTAACTAAAAAAAAATTATTTTATAAAATTATGACAATGAGATGGATAGTAGGTAATTATCTACGGTGAGAATAAAACCAATGATAATCCGTTCAATCGTCAGCTGCCACGTACAATGTACCCGCACAATCGAATTATTGGAGCAAATAATTTGCCGAGTACATTCACAAGTGACACACTCTATTCATCCTTTCTCATCGCCATTATACCTTCATTATTTTATCTTTGTCCCTTTATATATACATACATATGCACTCATACATTTATATACAGAAATAAAAATTGAAAAACAGCGCATAATATTTAATCATGAGAGTATATGGTCAATAAATCATGATAAATAACCATGGGCAATCAATTTGAATAATCATGTCGCTTGAAATAGCGACAAATATATTTTTTTGCGGTTAAATTAATGTTTGAGCATGACCCTCATTTTTTCCCGTGTTCCGGTACGGCGCTGGTACCTCTAACTTGCCTGGCATTTCGTCAAGTAGTCACTTGAGAAGATGGATTACTGCTGGCTGACCGATAACCTAAGCCGAACATGTTTTATCTTGATGTCATTTTATGGCTTTTTTTACCCAAATCTCATTTATATTTATTTCTGAAAAAATCGAAATTTTTTGCCCCATAAAAAGTTATACATTTATCATATTTCACAGAAGAGTTTTTTAAACTTTTTTTATCAATATTTTTTTTAATTTCTTGCACTCAAATAAAGATTAATATTTTATAGTGAAATTTTTTGATTTGTCAGAAAGTGAAGTTCCTGGATTTAAAAATAATCAATGAAAAAGTAAAAAGACAATTAAAATTCATCAATTTTCATTTAAGGCAAAAGACTAGTACTCGATCACTCCACGTATATGAATGTCTATATATTTAGTAAAATTTAGTAAATATATATGAGTGATCGGACACTGGGTCTCTTACCTTACTCTAGTAATATTAATCGATTTGAAATTAAAAAAAGAAAATTTTTAATATTCACTGTCGATATCAACATAATTAAGTTATACATGGCCATTGAATATAGTTTCTCATCAAGTCATACAAGTTGTAGTCTAGCAAATAGCATCCTGAGTTTACTATAGTACATGAGTAAGAGGAAGGCACTTTCCGTTACACGCAAGATTGGCAAGTTGTAATTGTCACATTGAATCCAGCATCTGCCCAACAAAGACATGGCCAAGTAGCATTCAAGCTCGTTCAAACTTCTCTCTCTCTCTCTCTCTCTCTCTCTCTCTGGTTCCCCAATCTCAATATACAACATCTATATATATATATACATCAACCTGACAGCGAATCGATTTCGCGAACCAGGATTGCAGTATCTACTATGCCAACTGCATATAACTATCAGCTCAATGTATGTACATATATATCTTCTTAGCTCACTACATTTGGTAGAGAGTAGAATTAAACTAACATCTTCGCTCTTTGTCTCATCCTCTTCCTCGTGAAACATTAACTGATTAATCGAATACAATTTACGACTCTGTCACTTGTCTGACTATTTGTAAATGCACTCTACTAGTTAGCTAACCATCCGTCAATGCGATAAGTAACATTTGAGTGATAAAATGTAATCAATGAAACTAAAAAAATTTTAATAGTCGGGGTATCCTTTAAGATGCAATATTGCCGCGGAGGTAGACATTTAAGTTCGGTATATAGATATATATCAAGTTATTGTACCTAGTCGAGTCTCGAACAATCGGTTCGTTTCAATAAAATCCAGCTCCAAAGCTTATTGCTACGAATTTCACTGGATGCGAGAGGGATAAAGAAAGAGCGAGAGAGCTCGAGGGTAAAAGTATATATATATACAGAAGTGTGTGTTGGAAAGTGAGGAAAATATAAAGAGAGAAAAGTATAGGAAGTATAAGGGCAATATATTGCACGTGTCAGGAAATTCGTTTCTTATCCACGGGTAAATCGTTTGTGCAAGCACAAGTTCTACGATTCTGGGAAAAACTCGATATTTGGCAACCGAATTTTCGACGAAGACGACTATTCAGTGTACCAAGTCCCACATGGACTTTGACTTGTACGAGAAAATCTAATCTCACTCTGTATGGGGAATTTAAATTATTGCTTTAGCGTATTATAGAGTGCACTTTTCCGATGTCAAATAAATATTCCTATATATCTTAATTTCGCTGTGTATAGGATTCATTTTTGATAAAGTTGTTATAATGGAAATTGGCTTAAATATGTCGTCTGTTGTCGTTTTATTTTTTATTTTATCGTTATTCTTCTTTGGCATGATTTATTTAAATTATTTCCATTTTAAATCTACAGCACGATATTGGAACTAAACTTTTAAGCGCGCACAATAATTGTTGGATGTTGGAAATTACATTTCTGTTGAGGTTGATGGAAAATTTTTTCTGTAAATATTTAAATATTTGTAGAAATATTGAGTGATTGGGTGATTGAGTTAATCAATAAATAAAATATTGAAAAAATTTATGAAAATATATAACTTCAGTTGAAACCTCAAGTTTTTTTAGGTTAGTACTTATGAGTATGAAAATGGACCTACGACACGAAATTGAGGTTATACTGAATCGAGGGTTCCACAAGTGATTAAAAGCTGTATATAAAATAATTTCTTGAGCTCCGGATTTGGTTGAACGTATAATGGCGTTAGTTGATAGCTTAAGTTCCTCAAACTGCTTTTTACAGATATAAAAGTGGACTTGCAGCTAAAATTTATGATAATGCCGATTACTTAATTTTAGTAAATAGGATTATATTTGTAAATAAGTAATCTGTTTCTTCTTATTCCAATTTATCAATTCTTTGGGCGGGATTTTTTGAAATGATTCTTCTAAGTCAATGTTAAAATACTGAGGCTTAATTTTTGCACAAAAGCCAGATGTTGGGATAAAAGAATTGATAGGAAATATAAAGCTCTGCATAATTTTTATTACAGTAATTGATAGAAATTTTTGATATTATCTATGCTGTTATTAAAATATTACGGTAATATTTCTATAAATGATATAAAACATCCGTACAACGGAAGGAAGCTGACAGTTTTCCCTGTAACGTATTTTTTTCAGTCTGAAATTAATCGGTTTTTGCCTGAGTAATAAAATGACCGAGTGATATAGTAGAGTTATAGTAATGAGTGTTTTATCATTCTTCTTTATCCATCCGGTTCCATATCCAGACTCCATTCAGATGGGGTACACATGAGGGCAGATGGCTCAAGAGAAACTTTTAATAATAAAAACGTCGTATGGCTGACAATGACAAATTTAAATGATTGATAATTTAAAAATTGTTATTTTATTTTTAAAAACAATGAAAATTTAAATTTACGGAGACCTAAATTCTGAATTATACTCAGACTAGTGACTTTTTTCTTATTTAGATTTACGGATGACAATATTACACGGATTGCAATGTCCTCTTTTCCTCTCTAGCCGCGTAATATATACCATTACGTCTCTGTGATGTCATTACACTCGAACGTTTAGATATTTTTATTGCTATTTGAATTTTCAAGCTCGATTTAACCGTATATAATATGGCTTTATTTAAATACGCATATTAAAAAAAATAAAATAAAAAAATTATTTATCACTCTGTTGCATTTTAATATATCAAAAATTAATCTCACATAACGTTGACGTAAGACCGTAGCTTTGCATTTCTTTCATGGCCATTGGTTAGATATGAAATTGGAATGAATATATATATATATATATATATATACATATTCTCAGCTAAACCAGAACAATTTCCATCGCATACTTCCCGTTCCGTTTGCCCACTGTCCATTTTCTCGCCTCGTCGACATTCTACATTTCTACCATATATATTACACTATTTCATACTCTTGGAGACTTATCTCACATATTCCTTTAGTCCGTATCATACAAATATATACATACGCACACATTATATACATGTATATATGTTATAAAATTCATAACGTAGACATTCGGTTCTTTGCCATGTGAGACCACACACCCGACACAAATCTACTATCTACATCTATATGTATATTCATACCGCATTACAATTGTTATACTCTATACACCTATAGAGTTACGATGCACATTTGTTTAGGTTGGTTCCGCTGCGTCTCTTGAGTTTAGTGAGCACGTACGATAAACTATGTATTACATTTACCCAGACAATGTACTTGAAAGATTTACGTTACCATTTGAATTATGATTTTATTAATTTTCAAAAATCTTAAACTGTTTCGAATGGGGATAGTAATTTTATTTTATTGTAAAATCGGGACACTGACTTTCATAAGAGAAAAAATTTTCTTTTTCGATGTTTTCGTGTACTAGCATTTTTTCAAACGACATCCTTTAGTTCCAAAGACGAAAATTATTCAATCGAGCATACAGTTGGCAGAAATTCAAAAATCAAAATATTTTATTCATAAGAAAAAAATTGTTTTCAAAAATATTTTCCGTTTTTAGCAGTTGTAAATATTTTGGACTTTTCTTCTTACACTAGCGGATACATTTAATGTATTTTTAACTGAAAATTTTACAATGCACTCGAAAATTTCGGTGAAATATTTTATACAACATTATTTTTCTTAATGCATATTAAAATTCTTCGTAATTATTTTGTTATTCTAAATTTAAAAATTTTCAAACTCGAATTGAACCGGTAATAATTAATGCAATCCTTTTCTATTAAAACTTTTGCAATTCTGCTTTCCCAAGTTCTTCAATAAAATATAAACCATCTTCCAAAGATTTGAATATCTGAGTCTACTTCGATATTAATCAACATTAATACTTTTATGCTTCAATAAATATATAATAACGCTAAGTTAATGCAAGATGAAAAAATATGAAAATACTCAGAACATCAATTACAATTTTTCGAGAAAAATGAATCAATAAAATTTTTTTATCTCTTCATTGAGTTATCAAAATTTTTCAATCAATTCACTTGTTACGAAAATTAAATAAAATTCAAAAATATCAATATCAAGTTCTCAATTATTTCACAACTCAAAAGTTCAATGGGTTCAACATCATTGGAATCAAATTCTTTTGCACGTAATAAATCAAAGGGTATAAAATTTTTTTATATATATCTATAAAGATAATAAATCATTTATTACATAATGGGTCAATTAATAAATATTATATTGCCGTCACTCCAGCACTGAAATTTTCAATGAGTGTCATTGTCATTAAAAACAGAATAGGTATTGACTTTCATCATATTTTATTATTCAGTCATTTATGTATGATATGAATCACACGTGTTTGATTGCGTCAAAAGTAAATTACAAGTTAGTTCATGTACCGAGGATACAATATTCTCTGTGGAGATTGTCATAAATTGACCATTAATTCACGAGCTCGTCCTAGAGATTCTGTTGATATTGTATGGGTGCGCTCACACCAATTTATGTCTACAAATATCTATAGTACATATGAGAAGCTGTGTGATGCATATATTCGTGCATATATATATGTGCCTTCTCTGATAACGTGAAAATTACTAAACGAACCGCTATATAGGGTACGTGTAGTTAGCCGGCGTAATATTTCCTATACATGGATGCGACAGTGGCGATTTACTGATTATCCTAGTGTTATCATTACATTCTGACTCGTTACAATCTCTCCCGGTAAAACTGTCATTGTTATTTTATGAGACATTTTTTTTTATATCATTGAACATTTAATAATAGTCAAATTACTTAACTGCTTATTAAATATTCCAGGTCTCCTGTAACCTAATTAGTAATTAGCCTCCATGATTTTAGGACCTCGTTCCATGAAATTAAGTTGCTATTGATAAAAATTCTAGGGATAAAATTAAAAAAAAAAAAAATATTTTGTGGAATTACACGTCAAGTATTTTTCTGCAAATAAATTTTTTTTTAAATAGTCGTTACTTGTGTTATTTTAAAATTTTATATCATTTGTTAAGTAATTATTTAATTACATTAAAAATTTTTATGGGAAAAAAAGTTAAAAGCTTTGAGATAATTACAAAAATATAAAAGAAAAAAATATTTACTTGATACAATATAAAAGCTCGGTTTACTTTTTTGATCCATAAATTTCAATAGAGTCGTGGTATTGAAATAAACTTTCAGTTGCTCTATGCTGGTATTGATGACTACAAAATTTACGTACCCGTATATTATCATTTCCGTACACTCATTTATTTAACTTTTTTTTTTTTAGTTTTTTATTACTAAATATATATGCCCATTGTGTGCATATTGTTTATATATATATATATATATTTGTTTTTTCTATGAGTTTTACAGTGTTAGTCCTCCTAGTTTTTCATTCGTAATCCAGATTACGTTTCTGGACGTCCATCTCCACCCTTTTAACCCACACTGCAATAAATTCCTTCCGGTGAGAGCGAATGTTCACAGATTTTCCACGCTCCCATTTTTTTCCTCACTCATTCGCTGTGGCCTCATGTCGCTTTGCAAATTTTTTTCAAATAAATACACAGTCTTGCATATGCACGCGCACCCGGTGCATCCTGTGGTCAAGAAAAAAGACAGACCCCAATGAAAAACAATCCCGGGCATGAATAATAAAAAAAAAAAAAAGTGAGAAAAAAAATAATGAACGATGACTTCATAGGGAACAAGTGGAAAAAAAAAAACGAACGTTGACTCATTTTACATTTTACGCAACAATTATACTGTCAAGTAATTTTTTATTTTAACATTTTTTATTTCTTTCTCTCATTTCTTCTGTTCACTCCCAGCTCCATTCAATTAAAAAATAAAAATTAATTTTATATATACTTTAATCGCGAAATTTCACTCGTTATTTTTATCATTATTATAAAATGTAATGTAGGCATTTAAAAAAAAAAAGAAAAAAAAAATACGGGAAATAATTTTTACTCATTCACTGATGGCAGGAAACTCGACATCTGCCGTATCTAAATTTATACCTATATATAATTTTTTTTATATTCATCTAAATCGAGCGTGAAACGTCCATTAGTCTGCATGAACACGTTGTTATACATTACGTGACAATACACAAAAAAAGTAAAAATAATAAATAAAAGTTATAAAAGACAACGAAAAATAAAAGAGTCGCGTCTCTAGAGTGCTCGTGAAAAGCCACTACTTAACTCTTACACAGATGCGTATATTTTTTAAAAATTCAACAATTATTACCATTACAATTTACATTGCCGCAATTTATAATTCAACTGGTTTATTTCCTCTTTAAATAATTTATATTCTTGAAAGTTTTACAAGACAATACCAAACTCTGGATTCCCAAGCCAGCAGTTGACTTTTCCCATAGATTAAAACCACATAGTGAAAACGTAACTAGATAACTTTAGCGATTGCTCTGGAGAAAATATAGTCGAGAGGTTAAACTTGCACCTACACTCACATACATTTATATATATAGAGACACGTACCTCAATCTTGGTATTCTAAAATGTTCAGACAAACTCGATTACGTTAGATGTGTGACCGATCCAATTTAAACGATTTCTTGAGTAATAGCAGTAGGAAGTAAACTATTTGGAAGGGCGCAATCCCGCCGTGACTAACTTAGCTAAAAAGTTAAACAAGTTTTCTTTTACTAGCACACATTTTTTAGCATATTCTCGAAAATTTAATGTATACTTAAAAAAAAAAAAATAAATAAAAATATGCACTTGTAGAAAATTGAAAAAGCTACAGGTGCAATTTTTTAAATATATTTTTTTTTTATAATTTATCATTTTTAAATAAATTCAAAAATTATCATACGGCTAACTGCGGTATCATGTTTATATGGCACCATAAAAATCCTAATGGAATAATATTTTTTTATGCAACATAATAAGAAAAAATTATTGAGGTATTGAGTTATAAAAGAAACATAAAAAATAAGATTTAATGTTATTTTATTCATAAATGAGAGCCTTCAAAGCATATATACTTGATAATTTATGAATGAACTCTGATTTAATGGATCTGAACGGCATGAAAACTTCAGCTTGCTGGTGTTTTCACCTATTTATGGTAGCGGAACTAAAAGCAATAGCATGTGAGTGAGGGAATGAGTGAATGAGTGAGCGAGTGAGTGAGTTAGTGAGGACGGGAATGAATGAGGGTGAAGGGAAACGAACCTTTCACTTGCGAAAAAGAGGTGAGAATACCTGAACATTTTCAAAAGGGAATTCACCGAACAAAGAGAGCAAACGAGAAAGCTTTAGTTATGTTCTAGGCCAACTTGCAGAGTAGCTTTATGATACATATAGATATATATATGTACGTGTGTGTTGGTGTGTGATGGCGAAAAATTTCGTGGTGTTTAATATAACCATAACTTTCTCCCAAACTTTTCAACTAAATTATTTATCCTTCATTAATTTTGTACTTTGAAAATTTAATGGCTGGATGTTATTTCCACCAAGTGAATTAACTTAATTACGTACATGGTTATTTAGTTAATTCACTTAAATCGACTGATAGAAAGTTTTTCCTAAAAGTTTTTTGATGGGAAAAAAATTTCCGGTATATTTGTCACTTATGTCTCCATAATTATTAAGGTAAATCAAACATTTATCTAATAAAAATCATTTGACTGAAAGTAATTGGATTCTTTCCACTACAAATATTGAATTTTCCCTTTTTCGTTTTACAAGATTAATACTTTTACATTTATTATTGTTGTGTGGTTTATAATGGATGAAATTTTTTTGGATATGTCTAAAAAAAAAAGGTAAATGGATAAAAGAAAAAGATTAATAGGGATTCAGATATTATAAATATGAGATCTCGTGAGGTCCTGAAAAATGATGTAACGCGATAAAAATAATCCCTTTCATCTTTCATGATATTTTTTAATGATTATCTTGGAAAAAAATGATGTATAATTAATTGATAATAATGGAAGGAAACAATTTAATGAATTAAGCTAACATGAGCCATTATTTTGCTCATTTAACGTCGACTTGGTTCTTTCACGTGGAAACACTTGGCTTTGAAGGCCCATATCTTCTGAAAGGACATATAGAATTACTTTAAACTTGTAGGAAAGGTAGTTCAGTCTCAAAATCAATTGAAACTCTCTGCAAGTAATTCGTTACTTATTTTCTAACATTAAAAAATTTTTTCAATTAAATTTTCTCCATAAATTACAAATAAGATTCAATTTAAACTAAAACTGACAGTTATTAATTTTTTATTTTACTATTTCATTTTTTTTATGATTATGACAACATATGGAACGTATGTGTTCATCAGAATTTCTGAACGATAAAATATGAAATATAAATTCGATTTAAAGATATGTTTATATATTATTTACCGCAAGTCAACATAAAAGCGACAAGTAGAATGAAAATTTTATCGTCGAAAGAAAACGGAGTGAAATTTACGATTGAATAGGATGCGACGAAATGGAATTACTCTTATTTTTATTTTCCTGTCTACTCGTCGAAGCGTCGCATCTTTTAGTATGTAAATGTATATAAGAGACATACTTCAAAGTAAATTTCGTGTAAAGAAATTTCTCTTTAAATAATCAATCGCGTGATTAATAATTTAATTTTCATTTTTGACTCGATATTAAATTTTGAAAAATTAATTAACGAGAAGTAAATCGCGTGACAGTTGAACAAGACGATTTCAGACGAGAGTAAAAATGTCTGTCTGGGACAAATTGTGTTTTACTGTATTGATACTTCGAATTTGAACATCCGGAGCCAGTTGATATGAATTATTTTTAAATTTACGACAAAAATGATATTTAAAAAAAAAATAAAATGAAATCAGAAATTAATGTAGTAAGAAAGAACTAGATATTCTGTGTTCTAGATAGGGAACGTGATTTTGAATTCACTAAATTGCATTGATATGAAAAAATAATTAAATGTCAGTAATAATAAAATATCAATTTATCTTGAATGTCATAAAAGAATAAGTTTCCTTTAAAATCATTTTATAAATTCATTTTTCTTTTTGATTTCAATGTATACTCACTTCCTTTTCTTATACTTTTATTCTACCGGGAACTCGAGCGAAAGATAGGCGGATGAAAACTGCTCGAAACGTGTCGATTCGCGATTTCTTAAACTTGTAGATTTATTTCTATCTTCGAGTATAGATCCCGTAAAAAACTGAAGAGGCCAACGTAAGACGAGAGACGATGACTTTGAAGATGAAGTACAAAAAAAAAGTTTGAATAAAAAAAAAATAATAATAATAATAATAATAATAATAAGAAATATCAAAAGTAAAGTCATAAGAAAAGCAGCTACGAGTGGAATAGATTTCAAAAAGTTTAAACGACGCGGGTTCGTTCTCATCGTCGCCGCCGTCATTGTGAAATCTTACAAATTTTTTGTTCTTTTATTCATGATTATTACATCTTACCATTACTTATACATAAGACCATATTTTTTCCATATAAAATTTTCATCTCAAAGTTTAACGGTTTTTTAACCTTTCAATGTAATCTTGCTCTTTTTATCCGTCAACTCACTCAATATTCACTGACATTATTTTTTTTTTTTGCCATCTACAAAACGTCAAGTAATTTTTTTTTCCTTTAAAAAATTGTTATTAGCTTGTTTTTAATATAAATATTAAAGTTTTCATAACAAAAGCTATAAAGTGAGTAGAAAAATGCTGCCAGAATTTAGTTGCAGTATTTGCATAAAAGGTCAAAAGCATTTTTATTCACTTTGATCAGATAATTTAGGTAATTAAAAGTACAGAAAGCAAAGCGAAACAGAGTAACAATATTAAAATTTTGCAATATGAATATTATAGATAATAAATTTATCGTTTTCTGTTGTTTCAGTAGTGCGGTTTAGTACCAACTGTTTCTTTTACTTTTGTTTTTTAAAAATTATGCAGGTTGTTAAAAGGAAAAGCATCGTAAATGTTGACTACCCCATGGAGGACATTGGAAAGAGGGTGATTGTAAAGTATCCTCAGGCACAACACGTTTATATGTGCTCTCTGTTTCTATTTCTCTTTACCGTTTAGTTTTTTTCCTTTTCGGTTTGTCCTTTTGTGATTGTAGCCTTCGTTTCCGAGGTAATTACATCTAGTGTAGGACAAAATGCGCGTACAGAATACTATTCTGTCTGTCTTTCCAACTGCCGTGGAACAGCAGTAAGTAGAAATAGGAACAGGAACTGAATCAAGAGCAAGAGCAAGAGCAAGAGCATCAGTAGTAGTTACCAGTGCTAGTGATGCTAGTCGACTGGTTACGACTTGCGATAATAGGAACAGAGAAGCTTCTGCTTGTCCAATGCAATCCTCACAATAAATTACGAGTCTTTTGTGAATTCAAATTAATTACTCGCTAGAAATGACATATCTCTAAATGCCTACAAAGCCTTCTCATTAAATCCTTTTGAATATTTTATTTGAATTATATTTAATATCTTAAAATAACGTCAATTAATTTAACATCATTATGGACAGAAAAAAAAATAATTTATCTACTTTTTTTTTCAATTTACTTTGAACCTTTTATTGAAATTGGAAAAAAATAGGGTTAAAAAAATAAATGTGATGTTTTTTTTCGTCGATACTTTTCTATTTGAAAAGTTCTCGAAACTCAGAAACTGAAGATTCGACCTATTTTAGTGCTATAAAGTTTTAGATTTTTTGCAGAGATTTATAGTTGAATATTCGTTGAATTCAGTTTATTTTTTTAAGTACTCTGAAATCTGACAAAAGGGCATTATGTTTTTTACAAAAACTTGCAATAAAAATCCTATTGTTTTATTAAAAGCCGCTCTGAATTAGCATTTAAAAGTTGCATTGAAAATTTACCTTTTACTTTATTTTATTTGAGGTTCATTTCTCAAGAGTTTCGCGGATGCACACGTAAAGTTTTCTGATTGAGTACTTTGTTGGTTTCATTGAGATTTCATTACTCCTGAGGAATCATTGAAGCATAGAAAAATCCACAAATATATTTATGAAAAAAGTTCACCAAAAGCCTATTACTCGGAAAAAACTCTCATGCAAAACTTTTTTACATATTTTTGTTTTTTCGAGACGGCTCAAGTTATTTTGCAAAACTTTATAAATTTACTGAATTAAAACGGGCTCATATATTATTATTATTTCCAGTAAAGTATGATATATTTTCAGAAGAGATAAAAATCGGTAATTCGTGAAAAATAATATCAGCATGAACCTTTGGCCTGAAAATGAGTTATTCTCGTGTTATCTCGACCCTCATCCTCTTTTAAATCATTCGCTATCGCTACAACCTCTACAAGTCTTCTAATAATTGATATGAATAGCTATATAATAAACAATCGAAATTTTGAATTAAACATCCCAATCGACCTGAGTAAATTTTGAGATCAATCTGAATCCTTACAATTATATTTTTTTTTATTTTTTTATCATCAAATTTTTTTTCTCCAATTTATAGTCATTTTATAAAATTTGAAAATTTTTGATGTTCCTAAAAAAAATCTGAAAATCGCCTGACCCTGCGGGCCAGCCTTGAAACGTTCTGCTGTTTTCGAGCTCAAGGATGAATAAGTATCGACAATATTAATATTTATTGATTGTAATGACGCATTTTGATAAAAGAAACTCGAAAAAAGTAAAAAAAAGTCTTTTTCTGATAATTATTATTTTTTTAAAAATCAATACTCGAAATCTGTTTTTATCGCGACTGCAATCATTTTGAAGTTAAAAAAAAGCATAAAATAATTTAATGCTACGAGTAATTACAGCCTTTACATCTCAGTATTGTTAATTTATTTAAATATTCAGGATCATAAAAAATACAGTGTCAACGAATAGTACTTCTTCTACAATGGAGAAATTTAAAATACATAAATTTTAAAGTAGTAAAGTTAATTCAAATAAATTTAGTAAAAATAATTTTTTTAAATAATTCAACGTCGAGTCAAAAATAATGTGATGTAATAGAGCAAATTAATTGGATATTAAATTTCGATTAATTACGCCATAGTCGTTCTATTCACTCTAAAACTGTTTGTTCTATGCAAATTTAAGGGAGCTATCAAGTGAAGACTAGAGGCAGTAGAGATCAGCAGATCAGTTTGGGGGATGGGGTTCAGATGGACCGACAATAATTCACTCGGTCAAAGTTCATCTCATGCGAACATTTTATTTCCTGTTTTAAAATTTACAGCCATAATTTTTTTCGAAATTAACTTTAAAATTAGTGGTTACTAATTTCAGTAAATTACTAAATCTCTTTTCGCGGAGATTTGAATTTTTAATATTAAAATCAACTCCATTTCGCAGTGAATTTTACTCCGAGGGGATCAAATAAATAAATAGTCATTTTCTCCGCATTCGCTTCGGATTTAATCCGGCTTCGCAAATTTTTTATCGTGTACTTGTACTGAGTATAATTACATATTAAATTATTGTAACAGTATTTAGTATCAGGTGGTACATATATGTTCACATTAAATTTCTTGCAATACAGGAAACATAACATAATATATGTACACAGCTATTATGAAATTGAATGTGATTTGCAAGCTGAGTAGTCGCATAATAATCGCAAATCTTCTTGCGGCTGCACAAAGTAAACTGAGAGTCTAGGGAAATATCACGTACGACGATGGTGCATAACCTCTTCTCGTCATACATATACTTCTATACATAGATATATATATTTTGGAAATTTTATATCCTTTAAGAGCATTAGGTCGGGCAAGTACTGACGTACATCATATGATGAGAGCATTCTTGCGTATGAAATTAAGTTAACGTACATCAATAGGAAAAAAGCTTCAGTTCGCTTTATACTTACTTCAACACCGCCAACTCTAATACTATTCTACTTTACGCACTCGACTTACCTGCATTATAATTATTATCCATTTTACATAAAAGCATTTTACACGACCTGACACTGCGAAAATCTCGTCAATTTTCTTTTACATTTACACTTTACACTTATACTATTTTTATTTTTTATTTTATTATGTATACTTACACAGCAGCAATAACCCGCACCATTGAAACTAATTTTTTTTTGTTATGAATGAGATTTTTTATCGATGCTCTTAATGTTATATTTTATTTAACCGCTTTGGTAAAGTATGAGCAGCCACTTGGAAAAATAATAACGAGATAGTTAATTAGAAAAGAGTAAAAATAAAATAAAATAGTGAACAAAGAGAGAAGTAGAAGCAGTTGAAGAAGTAGAAAAAGGTTTAAAGAAGTTCGATGAAGCTTTTTGAGTAGTTTTTTTTTTTCTCAACAATTCTAAACGACGTGATTTTGTGGTATAAATGTAATGGTGTGAGTTTTGTGGCTGGTTAGATGGTAGTAGAAAGTACTTTCTCCTATAGTTTCAATGGCCATGGGTTTTCAGTAGTATGAAAGCAATATATAGTGAAGAAATGTGGGTAGGAGTTGCTGAGAGAGGACGTGAAGGGAGATAATACCTTAGTTCGCACTTGGGAACGAGAACATGGGGCGACGAAAGTTGAGATCAAAATTCGCCGAGGGCTGTACGCGCTAGAGTCCTAATGGATCGTATTCTGGCCTCAAGATCCGAGCTTTTTCTTCTCCCATTACGTTTATGACCTCAAGGCGCCAGCTAAAAAAAATAAAATAAAGGAAACCTAGTGCTTGAGTATTTCATTGCTGCAGTTGAGCTTCTTTTTTTCCCTTATTTTTAACTTCATCATCGAATAACTTATTGCTGTTTTTTTATTCTTACTCATACCATAAAGATTAACACCAAATAACGATGCTTATTAATAATTATTTCAACAGATTTCGAATATTTCCATGACAGGCAAGTTTTGTAACTTCAGTAAGGGTTGAAAAATTTATTTTGTATTCACAATTTTTTTATGACCGACGATTCCTTTCAATGCAAAATAATAGAAAACTTGAATTTATGTGTCGCGCGTTCATCGCTTTTCATTTTAATGTATACTGTTGTACAAATTTAATGCTGTCTTTAGTCAATCAGGTGTTCGGAAAAGAGACTTCACATACATTTTATCTTCTTCTTATTATCGAATCATTATTCTTCTATTTTAAATCGTAGAAACGACGATAATTATGTTAACACTTGTACAAAAATTTTGAATTTTTCTCTGCCTGATGATATTCATTACTCATTACCGTTAAATTCTGAACGTGTATTGATGATCATAAATTATTCTGATCTAATGACATAAAGAGATGTAAAGTGAACAAGAACTTGATCGAACTGTAATTTAATTCAAAACTTAGGAAACCATAAAATTGACTTCGTTAATCCTAATTCATGCCGCACCCAATATCCAAGTAAATCGATTCAAATCCATATTAACATACATATTACACGCTAATATCTGTCTTACAATACTTGATTAATTTCTACATCAGCATTTAATCATCACTAAAATTTAGCTCCAACGTAAAATATTTGAAAAAGAAGTAAAAATGAAATGTTTAAATAAAAATAAATTTTTCTCTTCAAGAGCTAAAGAAGTGAAGAAATCGCATAGAGTTTTGCCAAAAAGTGTGCAACAAGATGTAATCGTAGTTGGTGATCTTTTGGCAGAGCCAAATCGTTGAGATTTTTCAGCAAGTAGTTTTGTGGAAAATAAGTAAAAAAACGCAGGACCATTTTATCCTCGTTACTTCCTTATCCGGTGTAAAAGTCGAAGGAAAGTGGCAAGTGATGTAGATCGTTTGTAAAAGGAAGTTGAAAAGAAGGAAGAAATGACGGCTCAGTACTTCTCCATGGCGTATTACTTTTTTTTGTTAAAGTGTTATTTAGGTTGGCGATAACTTTTAATCTATATGTCGTATATATTTTTATATATATATAGAATGTATAACTGCATGGTTATATCTGTATGATATTTTAGCCCGGGGCAATGTCACGATAGTTATAGTCGCTGTCACGCGAATACATTTGAGAGTATTATGGAACCATTGACGTTGGGTTATCTCTGTAAAAGTTAATAACGTAGCGTATGTCTAGTAACGCATTAGTTTATGTGCTGTAGCTAAACTCTTGAAATGTCTCGCTTCGTCAGCTTATCTCTCTTTGGGTAGCCTTCCTGTATAATTTGCACAAGTCGATATATATATGTACTACCAACCAGTCAACTGGTCGACTAACAGATTATAGTTTGTTCTCGTGAGATTTACGAGTTGAGTACAAACTACAGATTATTGCTTCCCCCGTTGCTTCCTCGTGTTTACCCAAGTTTTCGAAAACCTCTCAAGGGCTACTTTAAAATTTATGATCAATTCTCAGCTGTAAAGTTGTCTTTGAGAAATAAATTCATTTTTACTTTTTAATTTTCTATATATGTTGAATAATTTCATAGGAAAGTAATTAATAATAATAAAATTAGCTTTCACATTAGTAAAGCTATTTGCAAAAATATTTTTGAATATATTTTCATATTAAACATAGCAAATGTATATATAAACTTCAAACTCTCATTTAATATTTGATAATAATCTCACCGGAAAGCCAATGAGCTTTTAATTGATGAGAATTTGCTATTGAGCAGCAGTAAATTATAATATTAATCGTTTCGTTAATTAATAATTATTATTAACTGATAAATAATTCAAAATTCTATTTAAAATTAAAAAATAAATAACTTCCGACAGGAAATGACATTAGGGCAATCGAGTTCGTGAGTGTCGATAATTAATCTCGGAGCTAAATCTTAAATTTAAATACCTCTATCGTATAAAAGTAGTTAAAATAAACTTTCAGTTAATAATTCTCGGCTTTTTGGCTCTGAATGCATAATATACAAAAAAAAAAAAAGAGTATAGTAGCTAGTAGTAGAGTATCGATTAATATTCGAGGACGATGCGACCGATAGAGTTCTTATTTAAACTTTAGCTTAATCTCCATCGATATGAATGATTCATATATCAAATCCGAATTGCAACATCTCGTAGAATTATCGATTATCGACACTGCCCCTTTTTACTTTGGACCCCTCGCGTATCAATCCCCTTTTGAATCCTCCTTTCCCAGTCCGCCCGCTTCTGCCACCGCACTATCCATAAACCAAGTGGAAGTGCAGTGGTTGATTCCAAAAGCCTTTTCTGTAAATGCCGCCAATTTATATCTACAGTTATACAATGTATACGATCTAACCTCAAAAGTTGGCCACCAGCCAGCGCTTCCAAACGATCTGAAAGCGACGAAAACTCATCAATTATCTTTCCCCAGCAATTCCTATATATAATAAACATATATACATATATACGCATATTTCAATTTAAATCATCAACTAAAATTTAATAAAACACTATTTTCGTACTAGACCTTTCCCTCGTTAAATCGTTTCAAAGCCATTTCCACAAATCAATTAATAAAAATAAAAAAATTTATTTCTGAAAAATATCAATGCATGTAAATTTAACGGTCGCCAGTGAAAAATTTAATAGAAAAACAAAAATAAATCCAATTAAAACTTTATTTAAGTTGTTGATGAAATTCAAGTATTTCGGTCTTGAAAACTTGTTGACAACTTTGTAAATTGTCTCGTATGTATAAAGTTCATTTCACTTTGAATATACATTTAGACATATATGTAACTATAAATCACGTTGTTTTGCACTATATAGCATTGACATATATGTATGTATATATTTATACATGAGTATTGACTTTGTTAGGATGTACGTAAGGCAAATTGGGCGTTTTGCCAAGGTATACATGAAACAAAGGTTGAACAACGCAAAGCTCCTTGCTAACTCTATATCCGTTTGGCTAACCGAGTTCTCTTAGGCATTTCTGTATGAGCTTTTCCCCAGAGTCACACATACACTCAGAAACTCTTCTCTGTACTATGCTAGTGATTGTCATCATCCAAAAGACCATCACAGCCACATCCACATCTAAATCAAATCCAAATTCAAATCCACATCCAAACCCAAATCCAAATCTAAATTCACATCCACATTTACTACCACGTCTGTTATTGTATCACTAATGCTATATACCTTTAATACTGTGTATTCAGTACGTTATATCAAGTATCGATGACCTAACCTAAAAATAACCATGTCCTAATCCAGAAATCCTTCGGACGTTGATGAAATTTTAAATGAATTGATGTTGTCAGAAGACACACGGGATTTGGATAAAGATAACCTGACGTGTTGGTACTGGTGATGAGTTTTAAATAGCTTTAGCTCAGTTAATTTCCATCTTCCACGATTCTATCAAGTTTGGATAAAAAATAACCCATAGAAAAATTTGCAACCAGAAATTTTGAATTATGAATTTATTTGGAATTTACGAAAAGATTCCTGTTGGATCAGTTTGATAGTAATTAAGCTGATAAGATTAATTAATAAGTTGATTGGGTAATATGCAAATTATCATTGCGACTAAGTTAATCATTCAAAGTCACGATCAGTGCAATTAATGGAAAATTTAAACCGCAGAATGGGTAGCCAGTGCCGTTGATGCATCCCCTCTGTGAGGCATCAACTACAATACCGCAAACTAAATTACTACCACTGATGCCAATATCATATAGGTATTTCTCCAGTCTTCGATCGCTTTTGACACATATGTGAGACCATATATTTATACATCTCGGTATTTGTATATCAATGATAATAATAATAATAATAACAGTGTGCTAATAGTTGAAGCATATTTCAAAGCACTGTCTGAATGTGTGTTTTGTATTACCGAGTTGAGAAAGGCCTCAATGGAGCTCTCCTGGCAGAGTTTCGTGCATTAGACCGTTCCTCGTTGTGCTGTAACCAACCTCGCCAACATCCACCTGCTCCAGCCCGGGTGCTAATTAATTCCAGATAATCCTTAATCACTAATTGCCTGCCTTGCAATCCTAGGGATTAGTATATACTTGTAGGCTTCATTTAACCACTATAACTATTATTACTTAACTTAATTGTTTCATTTAAAATTAAAAACATGTGTAAAGCTATGGAGGCAGAGATTTCGGGTTCATAATTACACTGCTTGTGGTTTTAGGATTTGTGTTAAATTGTGATAAAGAATTAGGAAATTTAAATTTTAAAGCTATCAAATAAATGACTAAAAAATTGTTTTTAGAAACGTATACTCTATACTGTTAATTTGAATTTTAGTTTTAAAAACAATTTATTATTATTTTTTTTATGCAAACAACAGGATGAATTAAAAACAAGTCTTGAAATTATAACAATACTAGTGGAGTTTTCATCAAGGTTTAGACGGAAATGCAAGAAAAAGGTTGACTTTTGTAGAATACAGGTTGTGAAAGACTTCAAAATTCTGTGGGAAATTTATAAGGCTATATATATGTATATATATACATATATACATATAAGACAAAGAAGACACCTTAGTGTTCATCACGCAGTAGTAAATAGTTCTGACTCTTCTCTGTCTCATCTACTTCTTTATCCTTTTCATCATTTCGACTCAATCCTTATTGTTACGGAAAATTACAGAAAAAGGCGGTGGGGCTGTGGGGTTGACTGGATGGTTAGTTCGTTGGTTGGTTGGCTGGAATGAATTTGCCCGAGGGACACCGGAAACAGAGTATTATATATGTATACCAGTGGCAGTACCACTACTAACCGACTACATTGTTTCTTTTTCCGTTTTCTTTTCACATTCAGCTCCGATCGTAACCCCTGGTAGTAATCCTCTTCTCCCTATGGCTCTACTCAGGCCACGGGAAAATCACTCGCAGCACTGAACAAGAAGAGCAATAGCCTTGTTGAGCCCGTTTTTCATCTACCACATGAATTGCATCCACGTTCAATCGGATTCCAAATCCACGGTTCTCTAATCCTTCTGCATTATGGCGTCGATTCAAACCTACATAATGTCACTATCTCTATCATTCCCGCCCTCTACCTTCTCACTCGTCACTAGACCAAGTTACGATTTTATTTAGCCCACGAGATTGGATAAATTTCTTTGTTTTCCAAGTACTTTTTATCTTCTTACCATTAATTGGAAGCTTTTCAATTGATTGATTTCTTCAGATCATTTCTCGTAATTTACTTTTTTTACTAATTCAATTTTAGCTCGAGATGTTTTTTATTTTTTATTACAAATTTCAAAAAACTAAAGTCATAAATATTTGAAATTGACACTTTTTTATAACCCAGTCTGCGCTACTGAGCGAATAAATTTTGTCTTTTTTTTTTTTTTTTTTTTTTAAGTTTCATTGTATGTCTGAATTGAAATATGACTGATTTTACAGATTTAAACATCCTGACATCCTGAAAGTACTGAAAGTTTAATAGGTAGTTCTATTCAAATATTTAAATACTGAAAACTTTGTAAAGTTTGTGATCTATACTGCTTACGAAAACCTGAGGTAAATATGAGCGACAAAAATTTTATTCAGAGAGTTATTAAAGTTGTCGTGATTCTTTCACAACATTTTGTCATTATTTGAATTTTAGCTCTACACGTTACTACTAGTACTATAAATAATAAAGCTCGTTTGATATAAATTTATAAAAAAGCTTCCATAAACTCGGACGTAACGGTAGAGCGCTCAAATCACTTCTTTAAACTTGAAACCCGTATTTCTTAAAACTATATTTATGAAGCGGTAACCATTTTTCAAAAACCGCTCGACCGATAAATTTTGAAATACTGTTTCTTTTTGACATAAAAAACTAGGGTTAGATCGAGGGAATTTTTTTTTTATTAGAGGTAAATTTCGTTATTTATTTTATAGTTATTTGTCAATAGTCATCGGGAAAATTTATTCTCACAAAATAAATCCTCAAAACTTCAAAATGTCACGTTCGCTTTCCGATCGTTTGATTGACTTTTTACGGTTCGGTGACTCAAATTTGAATACAACACGAATATTTAAATGTTAATAACTTACAGTAAAAAATAAATACAAAGCGTAGCCAGCATAACAAAATGAATAATTTAACTGATAAATTCAGTGTCTGATAATAAAAAACTTATTTACGTGACCCGCTAGTGTTTAATTATCTTGAGTTTTTAATTTCAGCTATACATCAACATTTTTTTTCTTCATGTCACCCAGTAATACTTTTAGTTTTTATAGAATTAAAAATAAATTTTCTCATTTAATATTTTTAATTTTTCCATTTTTTTTTTCTGAGATACTGATTCAGAGCACTCTCTTTTCAACTTTATATAAATAAATCAACACTTTTTTTAATTTCTAAAAGTAAAACTAAATGGAAAAAAAAGTCATGAATTCGGTCACCCTAGACGTTCGGCAAAAAATGAAATGACGTATGACTTTCAACGAGTCTATATTAAGGTAGCCTATAGACCGTAATTCGAGGTCAAAAAAATATTTAATTCTTTTTTCTCATTTTTTTTAAAACCCTAAAAATATCGTTAGTTAAATTTTTAAAAAATTAGTTCGATTTTCCAGCGATCAATTACTTGTAGAAAAAATTTCAATTACCCTCATCAAACACGTTTTTTCTACCAATAATCGACGAAGTAAAAGTAAATTAGAAGATTTTTAAGAAATAAAGCAAATATTTGTCGCCTTACTTTAATTAATTACATGACTTTTTTTATTTCAATGCAGAAAACTGTAACCTTTTAAAATAAAAAATATACAGTTCAGTTCATAAAGTATAATCAACACGAGTAGTGTCTATTTTTAGTTGAATGTACCCCGAGAACTATAAATACAATTACTTTTTGCTAATTAATGAATTTAATTTCCCATGACGATCTTTGTCATCCCGAAATTCGAACCACGGAACGAATTTAATCCCATAATTCGACTTAATCAACTATCGTACGAATTTACCCTCTGTATCTTTCTCTCCTTTCTCAGTTTCTTATTAATCCTGATGTACAGTACTGTAGGTCGGAGATATTTTTGAATTTTCCTGAAATTGAGTAAGTGAAGAAACTTATGTCTCAACATAACTCTGTGGATGTTCGAGTACTATTTTTATTTCCACTTCTCGCTGTATTATCAGAGCACTGTGTACTTACGGGGTATAATAGCCCACCCATCGTACCGATATAATAGAGACGCTATGACTACAAAAGATTTTTCTACGCTATCGTACTTTTTTTATGGCTCATTCATTTACTTTTTTTTTGTATTACATTTTTTTCCACACTGATAAACATTTTTTCTACTTTTTATTCTCATGGATATACACGATAAAAGTTGATCCCAGAATAAGAAAACATTCAGGAATTTTGCAAGAGACTTTATGCGCACAACAGCGAATAACGTTAGAGAAACCTTATTCCCTTAGGGACGTCGTCTTGAGTCATGATATTTTACTTTTCAGGCCATTTTACCTTTTTTTTTTTACTTTTCCGTAAGCACTAAAGAGTGTGCTTCTAGCCAGATATAAACTTACCTTAGATTAAATTTTCGAAAAACCCATAAAAAATAAAATTTTCAACTTGAAATATTTTTTACGAGATTTTTTTTTTTAATAAAAAATTAAATATAAATATATATTGTCATCGGATTAAATTACCATGATTACTTATGTGCGCATAAAGAGTAAGCAGTTGTAAAATAAAAATCTGTAAATTAATACGTTTATAATAATTCGCGTAATATTTTCCACAATTTACCTCTTTAAATTTATTTTAATTATTTAGAGAGTTAAATTTTTTTCTCTCGTTATTAATTACTGTTAGCTTAATAAAAATGTGGAAGATATTTTAAATTAAGAATTTAAACCAACCACTAAAACATAATTTATGTTCAGACTTACTGAGTGAAGACTAAAGACATTAATTATATTCTTGAGTAAAATATACTTGAAAAAAAAAAAAAAAAAAAAAAAAAAAAAAAAAAAAAAAACATTTCAAGTTTTTTCTCTTATTTTCCATTTTACTCTAGTCTTCAAGGATCAATTTATATACATAGTAAACAATTTATTTTAAATTTTTTATTAAACCTTTTCTTTATAAAATATCAAAATTTCGGTATAAAAATTACGAGTGAACATAAGAAAAGAATTTAATTACAAAATGGCAATGTCAGTATTTTTATTGTGTTGTATTGTGTCTTATATTATACGGATGTCCATAAATGGACGGATATATATATCAGAAGTTGTTGATTAAATCTCAAGTAAATGGACAAAGTATACTACAAGACAAAGACCCAGTGTATCTGAGAGTCAGTCTGATTGGTAAATTGAAATTCAGTGAAGCAAGTTTAACGCAAAAGTTTCTTCTGATCATGCGAGCGATCCGAGCTGGAGGCTATTGGTGATAGTCTACTGAACACAGGAACCAACGAGAGATTTTCATCATCACGTCACAGGAAATTACTGTTACTACACACCCTAACTTACCCGCACTTTGCTTCTAATTGGTACATGTGTACACAGTTATCAAGGCTGCCCGTTAATTCACGCCACGTTAATTCGCACAACATGAAGAAATAGCAGCTGGATACCAAGAAATAAGAAGCAATTTTAATATTATTATAAAAGAACAAAAATAAAAAATGAAACGACGGAAATTATATTAATTTAAACAGAAATAACTTGCCAGTTAAATTTTACCTCGCTTATGAGTTTTCGAACTGAATAATTAAACACAACACCATCAAGATAGACACATATATTTCTAACTGCGTGAATTTATAATTGTCGAAAATTATTCATGCGTCGCAGTTTTCTTCTGACAACATTTAAATAATTATTTTCAAGAACTCCTGAGAATACTTATCACTTTATCAGCTATTTATTTTAATTAAATTAATTATTATATTTTAGTAATGAGTATTTTTATTATAAATACTTTTAGATAATAAATATTTAGCTTGTCAATATTTGATAAAGTTTGAAATACGGTGGCAAAACTTTTAACAAAATATGAGCATATATAATTTTATTTGTTTAGAAATAACGAGTAAATTCGTATGAAATTTTGATATTGAAATATTCACTAAGTATTGAAATTCAAGTCACAAATAGCTAAACACAAAGGAACTTCCGGCAAACGTCCAACTATTTCGAGTCGAATATTGTTATACGTGGCTTTTGATCAGTGACACGCCGTCCGGAACATACAATGAAGTAAATGTAAGCATCCATATATATATATATATATATATGTATATATGTATATGAGTATGTATTGTATATGTGAAATGGGTTAAGGAAAGGGTTATAAAGCTCTAAGGTATTTGTTGTATTCAGTCTACATATATATAATATATATATATATATATGTATACTTTAACACTAGCTCTACTACTCTCTCAACCGCGCAACAAGCGATCAAACTTTCTACCGCTAAAACCGTTTGTCTTCTCGACCTTTGTCCGGATTTCTGTGCATACATTTACTTTTTTCACCGACTTCCATATTATTGACTTAAAATTATTTATTATTTCAACAATAAAACATCAAACTTTAATTAAAAAATTAAAAAAAAAAAAAACATTTTATTTAGTCAACAAGTGAATTTATTAAAAAAGTAACTTAATGGATTTTTCTCCATTAAATATATTATTTGCATAAAAAATAACGACATCATATTAATAAAAAAAAAAAATAGAGTGTACATAAAAGTGTAAATTATAAATGAGAAAAAATAATAATTTTTATTCGTAGCGACCTCGTCTATTTCCATTTTCCATTCAACTTTTCAAAGAAAATAACTTTATAACCGAAATGAAAAGTTGATGAAAATAATACCATAAGGGCTCGCTGGGGTAAATTTTTTGTAGTAATATCTGAAGTAAAGTAATATAAGAAAAGTGATGATGAATTATGTTAAAAGTTTGTAAATTTGAAAATACTAAAAATGAAATTAAATAACAATAGTATTTTAAAATTGTACTTTTAATTTAAACAGAAATTTTATTTCGAAAAATTTTTCTGTGAACTAATGGGGCAATTAAAATCTTATTAGCTTTTGCTACCAAAGCACCTAGGGGTACATACTCATATTTAAACGTGTGTTCGTATAAATGTTTATACATGTGTATAAAGAGAGGAAGAGAAGGCGAGAGAGATAAAACAAGAAGGATATTTTCTTGAAGGTAGTGAGTTTTTATCGTGGGTGGAAAACCACCCGACATTATCATCCACTGGCTTTTGTAATGTATACTGCAAGCGTTGTTGCTTGCATATTAAATAGTATAAAGATTGCTACGCGATGGTTTCATGTACATCAGCATAACCAGAAGGACGCAGTAATAAAAGAAATACCCATTACTGAATGTTGAAAGAACAATAATTATTATTATTAAAATTATGCTCGTTAAGCCGTACAATGTTCATTTAAAATTATTACGCAAACCCATTTTCATTCATAATTAATAAAAATTATTAATGAAAGTTACAATTATTTAAATGAAAATTCATTAAATCTGAGTTCATTATCACAATGGCAAATATTTTTAAAGCAAATTTATTTAACTATTATTTATATTTTCTAGATGAATAGATCTTTTAATAATTCATCTTTTTTTCGATCAAATTTTTTGTTAATTGTTACATAAGACATTTATGAAATTTCTAGTGAAAACTAAAATACCTGACGTGAATAATTTTTGTTGAACAAAAAAAATGGCAACTACCCTCTATTCAGATTTTTTTAAATTTTTGAGCCTCTGATTCAAAAGATCAAAAACATACTCAAGCATCTCATTAGTTCTTTTTCAGTTAAATCATTAAAAATGCATTGAAAAAAATATCCAAGAATCCATTGATCATGAGCTTTAAAAGTAATTGAGTTGATATCTAATATACACTCTGTGAAAAAATATTTTTGGATTTTTGTGATTAAACAAAATGAGAAAGTCAAAGAAAAATCAGTTTATTGATCCTGAATTAAAATACCCAATATTTAATAAAAAAAAAATTTTCAGAAATAGTTGTAGGGCTCGTCAAATCGCTCATGTAATTGCAAAATCATTAAACGAAAATCTAAAACCATTTTTAAAAAAAAAACTCTTAAGTACCCCATTTTCTCTGGCTTCCCTCAATTTCAATTTAATTTGAATAAATTTATTTTTCTGAAAATTCATCCTCTCTAAGGTTCGGAAGTCAATTTTTTTTCCATGCCAAATTTCATTGTAATCGTCAATGAAGTATTTTAAAATATATATCAGCAATTATCTATAAATTGAAATAATTATTCTGTCGAAATAATCTTGAACCATAAATGGCTTCTCAAGTATCAATATGCCAACATAATGACTGTCAAATACATGACATAGCTTTTGATCATAAATGCAGATAATTTGACCAAAATTGAAATACACCATTACTGTCTTGAAATGGGTGTTAGATATATACTCACGTTCAACATATCCATTTTACTATGATCCAGATAACGCTATCAAGATCGCAATATATATTTCTATCTCACTTTCTTCTCTCCCTCATTCTCTACCTCTTCGTCTTCTTCTTCTTCTCCATATCTGTCTATCCTCCAACCTCCAGTGTAGATGTAAGCTTCTTGGTAAATTCAAAACGTCCCACGTTCACTACCCCCAGGGCATTGCTAAGACCTTAACAACGTCGTCGGAAAATAGCATTGTACTTACAAAGAAAATGTTACCTTAAATGCTTTCCAACTTTCTTAATGTTTTACTAAAGTATGCTTAATACTACAAAGTTCATCGATATTGAAGCACATTTATATATATTTGTTTTTTATACCAATTAAAGTAGTTAAATATCACGAGTTATTTCCTCAAGTATTAGCCGATAAAGCGATACAGGTTAATTGTTGTTGTTGTTGTTGTTGAATAACGTAAATATCGACAACAAGCTCGTTCATGTCATCCAATTTAAATAGTCAATTGATCGGTTTAAAATAAAATTCAAGTATTTAAGCGACATCAAGAGCGGGATGTATATTCTCCTGGGTGGAATTTGATATGAGAATACGAATAATTGATTTTTTTTTAAATATTCAATTTTATTTATGGCTTTTGACATCGTACCTGGACAAGTCTCTATACTGCTTCGAAATTGTCTGGGAATTCAAAGATAACAAGGTATTCGATCCTACAATGCACATATGTACTTATGACTCTGCAATGTACGTGAATGTGGGTATATTTATGTGTACATGCGCATATATATATATGTATGTATGTACGTTATGGGTACCTAGGAAATCGAAATTCACTTTGCTGTACTCGCGACCTGTCGACAGATGTCTCGCCACGAAGTCACTCGATTTATAGTCCCAGTGTCTCGCATCGCTGCTCCCGAGATATCTCTATATCATACATGATGAATTGTCCCATAAATTAATCACACGTTCCTTTTATTTTCTTTATTCACCTACTCTTTTCGTGCCGCAGACAATGCCCGCTTAATATGGAATACGTTGATGGCTTTCATTTTTTTATTATTTTTTTTATTGTATAGCAGGAATAACTTTTTTTATTCTATTTCTTGAAGGGTGTGTGAATAATCTAAAATTGCAAATTATCAATACAGAGAGAAAATTTTAAATTTTAAATTCCAAATGAAATTTATTACGTAAATAAATTTTTCTTCAGTTTTTTATTTTAAATTTTTATAGCGGGAAATTTTTTTTAAATTATTCGAGTTATTTTTCAATAAAAGGCATTCTGAAAGCTGTTTTGTTTCTTGTTTGTAAAAAAAAGCTCGAGCTTCAGTGAATTACTAGTCGCTGTTACATTACGTCGCTGTTTATTGTTTGTAATTCTCTTTTGTTAAAAAAATACCATTTCGACTTTAATTAAATTCAAACGAAAAAATAAAAATTTAGAATTTTCCTATTAAATACTCAACTCAATTGACATTTAAGAAAATAATTTTTCTATACCATTTAAAAAAAATCCAATTATTCCATTACCAAGTAAATTGTTTCGTTAACAAGTTATAGATCAAGTCAAAGGGCAAATTATAGTATCGATAATCGAGTTTTAAACAGTTAAAAAAATGAGTGCCCACTTAAATAAATTAAAAACAGGTCGCATTTTTTTACGGTGTAAAAAAATGTGCCGTCGCTGAAGGTATTTTTTTCAGTCGAAAAAATTTTTCTACACCTGACGTTATAATTTTCGGGATAAATTACATTACTCCATGACTTTAACGACAAAAAAAGTAATAAAACAAATGGACATACGACGACAAGTAAAGGCTACTTTTTGCCACACACTTTGTACGGAATTGTGACAACCGGGAACTTTGGTAATGACATTTATTGTCGCTTCGTCCCAGAGAATCACCCAACTTCCCACGTACTTTTTGTCCAAGGTACCCACGTTAATTTGTTTAACTATTTTTATTTTTCTTTTACTTTTTTTATTTCTACCCAGTACTAATCGTTTTCTGCAGCTTGTGAATCGTGTCCCCAACAAGTTAAAAATATATATGTTTGCACAAAATTAATAGACACTCATTTGATTATTTTTTAATTTAAAAATTAATTATACAAATTTATCCGACGAAATGAAAATTTTTCATTTAAATTTTTTGATAATAATGAATTTTTAAAATCAATTAAAAAAATATTTTTACTGTCGAGGGTTGTCACATCAAAAAGTATGAAATAGATGAAAGTAGTGCTGTAGATAAAAAAAACATTTCGAATCCTGAATCGTAAATAATCTCGAGTCAACATTGAACATGGGAGTAATAAAAATTCCATCGGCGGTGAAAAGAATTAATCCATGCATATTTAATCAATAACCAATGTCTTTATTTAATAAATCAAGTGAATAAGTTACCAGATTTCATTTCCCATTACTTTTTTTCCTTTTCCATTGGCGAGATATCTATTTCACTACCTGTAGATTCCGACTCGCTAACGTCTTCACTCACTCGAGGAATCTCCTGAGACTTTAAACTCTAGAATTTAACTTCAGCCCTTATTTTTATGTACTCATTCTACCCGCCATCACAAAAAAAAACCACTGCTACTATTACCACCGTATTTTTATAATGCAAATTTATTTTCCCTTATTTTATAACCAAAAAAAGATTTTTATTAAAACTTTACATATTTTAATTCACTGTGCTCTTGGATCCTTTATGCAGCATTTTTTGTCTGCAAACGACTTTCTGTTATAACACTAGAGCATCTTTCAGTGTTATACTTTCATACCAGCTTGTTACAAGTTCTTTCCGCAGTACAAAAAGATGCCACATCGTTGCTATCACTTCTTCCTCCACTTCTTCCTCTGCTTCTTCTCGTTCTGCTTTTTTTTCACCTCATCTCTTACTTATTATTTTTTTTTCTTCTCTTCCTTCCCCGGTTATACTTATAATAAAACATATAAACTTTTTCATATATATCTACACACTAACAAATAAAACTAACCGACAAAAGCCGACGGTATAACTTTTGTGGATTCCTGTCTCGTTTGTCCGACGAGAAACCTTCTTCGCACCTACTTGCGTTTAAAAAGTTTGACATTCTCTTCAGCTTTACTTACTTAATATATATATGTATATATATATATATATATATAGTAAATAGTGTCATATTGTACAGCCAGTGTAGTGAGAAAAACTTTTTACGTTGCTACTACTTTGCGTCCCTAGAAAGTAACTAAAGCACCGGGTATAAATTACTGTTCTAACAAGATTAAATTTTCATTCTTTCAACTAAAATATATTACTAGCGTATAAAAATAAAAATACATATTATGCATATAGTCAGAAAAAAGTCAGTAAACACTTCAATTTTTAACTCTTGTTTAAATTTCTGTAATAATATTTGTTTTTTAAAAAACAAATAAATTTAAATGCAAATATTTGTATCAAAACTTAAATTAAATAAAAAAAGCTTCATTCATTAAAAATTATATGTTTTCAAGGAGCATATTTTTTTTTATTTTTATGAATTTCAAATTAAAGTAGAAGTAAAGCTTTCATGTTATGAGCTGCAGAAACAATTCAATTTAAATTTCTTTTTTTCATACAAAATTTTTGACTATTATTACGAAAATCAGTAAAACTTGAAAAATTTTTTTCGATACCTTTGGATGAAAATATCGAATAGTTGCAAGATATGTTTTATGTTGGAAGAATTTGATTCATGGATTTTTATTATTCGATAGAATTTGTTTTAAATAAATGACCTTACGGTCGAATAATATGGATTATATTTTAAAAGTGTTAGGATGTAGTTTCAGTGGTAGTTTCAAAAAGAAAATAGTGTGAAGGAAAAAGAGGTGTGCAGTTGGTAGTTTTTTCTGAAGCGAGTCCTCAGAAAGTTTTCCAATCGGTCAGAATGAGGCGCTGGAATCACAAGAGGAAATGAAAGAAGCGCAAAGGGGTTAGGGGGTCTCGTGGATCAGTGCTCTGCTGAAATATATGTATACAAAGATGGAGTAAAAAGTGGAATAAAAAAAATTAAAAGAATGGAGCACATGGTATAAAACTGCACGGAGTGAGAACTTAATCCTTTGACAACAACCTTTGCTTGAGTTTTTATATTTAAACTTTTTTTTCATCTACAATCTCCAAAGAACGTTTGTGAATGATAAATTTCTATCTTCCGATTACTCAGTTATTTCATGCTATGAAAAATATTACGTGTACTTAAAAGTAATGACAAAAACAAACGATAAATAGAAAATGACAGAAATATTTATTTTAATTTTTTTTTTTAATTTCACTAATGGAAAAATTTTTATTGATAAAGGGTTTGAATGTTCAAAGGCACAGAAGTAGAGGATAAAAGGATGATTTTTGAAACACCAATTTAAAATGTTGACAAATTTCACCGTTGAATTTTAGTCTGCAACTGATGCTAAAATTACGCTTCGAGCTGTCGTCCGCTATGGAGGTGAAAAATCCAACACGTCCGTTGATCTACGTCACTGCTTTATAGAATAAAAGAGAAGCATAAAAAATTGCTGCGTCAGATTTTCCAAGTGACCCTACGGGAAAAACAAAGAAAAAATATTACACAACCAGAGGGAAAAAGGATTTAATTTCATGTCATAGATAATTTTCAGATCCCAACATTCAGTATCCAGCCGTCATATTTGTTCGACCATTTTAAAGTTCAACCACACACTGACACCCAATATGTTTCGTTTAATTTCCTGTTTAGTTATTTATTTTCACAGCTAACAAAATCAAACAATTTGTACATTTAGTTATAATACTTTTTAATCAACGTAAAAAAAAAATCGGTCTATCGGTTGACCCTGCGGGCCAGTCCTAAAACTTCACGGTGTTTTCAAGCTCCTTAAGCTCGAAAATATTGTTTCGAATACATTTTCGAGCTCGTCGAGCAATTATATTCCTTCACTTCTATGTGCTAGCGCTATTTCAGAAGCCTTCGTCTGAAGCTTCCACAGAAAATACACATTCAGCGGTGTTAGGAAAAAAATCATTTTCCTTTACTTTTATGTGTCAAGATCTCTTAGAAATTTCATTTTCGAAAATCAAACCGAAACCAATAACCCGAATTTTTGAAAATTTACATTTTTCTAGCGGGAAGTTGAAAAATTATGCACCGAGAAAATTTGATTAAAAAGTAAAAAATTATTTTATAAAACAAAAAATATTTATATAACTCACGAAACGTATCTTTACGTTCAGCTTATCAGCAAACTGAAAAGCTATTCTTTTAATTTTATTTATAAATTTAAAGAATCTCAAATTAATAAAATTAACTAAGTGTTTTAAAAAAGTTTTAAATAATTAGCATTATGTAATGTACTTTTAGCCGATTAGATGAGACAGCAGAGAACCTGGTCCGTGTCTTTGGGTAGTGGAAAAGTTGTTAATGAAATGATCGATGAGCCTGACAAGGCTCCGCATAATCAAGCCGGTGCTTGGTAAAACTCTGTTGAGTTAGAGAGGACAAAGTTAAAAGCACCAGAGAATATCTAATACCAATAAAATACAGATAAAAGCTCACACAGCATTGGCATTATGTACTCTCTCTATCCACTTCTCGTCGCTTAAACTGTAATTTATTCGTCATGATGAAGAATCAGCAGTAAACTTTTCCTATGAGAATTTTGTTACAAACATTTGACTAGAAGATCCATCAAGACTTGTCGTTACACTTGATGAACTTTGTAGTTTATACTCGGAATTATATATTACTCTAATCTAATATATTAGCAATGACTCCATCCTTAGTTTTTGTCCTTTTCAAATAATAATTAATTGCACAGCAAGTGCGCTGAGTGTCTTTATACAATAAGTACGTTTGTAACACGAGTCGTAGGTACACATGCACGAACGTCAGCGGAAATAAGTACTAAGGACATTTTGTTTGACCGACATAAAAGTTCTTATATCGATTGCACTACTCATCCTATAATCAAACGCTACACTGTGAAAAATTCCCATTAAATTTTACTATGGGCGTATTGTAACACCGGACCATAAGAAAACTGGTACAAAATTTACAAGTACCCCATAGTAAACAGTATGCGCAGACGACACAATTGGGACCTATGCGCATACGTTTACTATGGGACACTTGTAAATTTTGTACCAGTTTTCTTATGGTCCGGGGTTACAACGCGCCCATAGTAAAATTTAATGGGAATTTTTCACAGTGTATTGAAGAACACAGGACACAATTGCTTTTTAACGAATTATTAACCACCGATTGATAATCGGCCATTCAGAGTTTGCTCTGCAGATAAGATAAGGCGCGATAATAGGGCGCGCGTCAAATAAATATATTTTTCGCTCTTAAAGTTTTTATTGGCAGAGTAAATAGTTGATTATAATTTATTATTACTCTACTTTGCTTATTGTTATATAATTCTGATAAGGCTTTTATGAGGGATGTGTAAATGTATTTTGTGTAATATTTACATTGAGGATAACAATATCCGTATTATCTACAAAGTAGTTCAATTTAACGGAAATAAGATATATATGATGATAGTTAAAGAGATAGGAGTAAAATGAGGGTGTACATTGGATAGAATAGGAGAGTAAGAAATACAAAAGCGATACCATAAAGTGGTTTTCTCTCATACCATAACAAAAGTTTGTCGTTTAACTACTGGTCTACTTTGTCTCTCTATAGATCCTTTTGTATGCATAGAGCAAAACATTGTCCATAATCTCCCTGCTCGACTGATATTAATTAATATCATATTGTTAATTTTATCCACGTATAGAGAATATTTATCTCTGTTTACTCGGATTAAACTTGTTTATATATACGTCTATTTATTACTATATCTCTATGTTTATGAATGTTATATATTACATGCTTATATTTATATATAAATACATATGGGCAATATTAATAATTGTCGTAATTAATTCTATGCACAGGAAGCAGTGAAGAAGATGGCGGTAGGGTGAATTGAACAAAATTTAACTCTTGGAGATGCGGCTGCTGCACAAAACGACTGTTGTTGTCATCGCCATCCTCGGCGGATTTTTGCTGATGGTATCATCAGGTAATTTTCCTGAAATTTTATTTTTCTTTAATTAAATAGTAAAAGTACATTCTTAGTTAAATATTAAAAATTTAATTTTCTTATGTAATCTTATACGTGGAGAGAAAATTATGAAAGCGATATCTTCTGGTGAAAAAAATCACAACTTTATGGACATAGGATTGGTTACTTGGGATTATGGGATTTACTCTCATGCTAGAAAAATATTCCATTTTTTTTGGAAACAGTTTTATGCAATATTGCTATACTATGAAAATGGTATCTTATTATAAAATCAATTTACATTTATTATAAAAATTAATAAAGTTTTTATTTGAGGGAAGTTCTCATAAAAATATCCAATTAATGATAACTTTTATCAATGTAATAAACTAGGGTAGCAAAATTTGTTTTCTCGCCAATTTTATAGGAGTTTTAATAAAAAAACTAATTGTTATAAAATTTAACACCCGATTGTTTAAATTTTTCTCCGAGTTAAAATTTTATAGTCGTAAAAATTTATAAATATATAAATGGAGTATAGATAAATCTTAGTAGTTTAACTCGATCGCGGATTTCAGTATAATAGTACAGATTGAAATTTTTCAGCACGAAAACCAATGTGAAAAATTCAATTAACCGATCTTTAAAATTCTTTTAAAAGTCTACTTGTTATTCGGCTCACTCTCACTTTATCTACAATCCTCAATTTAGAATAATCCGTTTCTTTGAAAATATATCTATCGAAAATCCTAGTTTTAGTATTTTTTTACTCCCTACTATGGAAATTGAAAATTAACAAAAAAAAAAATAGTCATAGATTTAAATCCAGTTTTCAGAATTCAAATTTCTATTAAATATCGATGTATTATTATTATTTTTAAAATTATTTCCGGTTCTGTGGGTACCTTTTCTATAAATTTTGAATAACAGTCTAATTAGTCAACAACTTTGTCACAAATTTTGATATTAATAAAAAATGCTAACACCAAAAATAAAAAAAAACTGTTCAAAAATAAAATCATATGATTGTAAAAATATTCTTAAAAATTGAAAACTTCAATAAAAGGATACTTTCAAAGAAAATGTTTGCCATCAATCGAAAGAAGATTATTGACCTGAGTAAGCAGTTGATCAATTTCAATGCATATAGATACAAATAGCCCGGATCTAAGTGTGACAGAATTGGTTCTGGGCACAGATCCCCTTAAGCGTGTTGGGACAGCGCAAGCAATATCGTACATAGCCTGTGGTAAACAAATTCACATCGAGACTCTTCTTTGACCACATACAATCTCATTTCGCTTCTCACGTATCACAATTTACTCTCGACTTTATATACTTTATTTTTTTAAATAAAAAATCACTGCACCGGAAACTAATTATATACAAACGAAGAGTATGTGCGAACTCTCACATGTTATTTTATGTATCATATATACAGAATTAATGGAAAATATTACTGGTCAAAAGCTCCCTTTGACAGTAGTTATCCCGCTCCATCATTTATACAAAAACAATTGGAAATTCGTTTTGTATGCTACAACAAATAAATACACATCATTTGTTTAATTTTAATACCAATTTATTTAAATGGACGTTAAATCACGTTCACTTTGAAAATAGGTCAAGGGGTCTTTTATTTTAATTCAAATACATTTTATCATATTACATTCAATCAAATATATCTATACAGTAATAAATATAAAGCCAATTTTTCGGAGTAATCAAATTTAACAAGCTTTCAAAAATATTTTTTGATAATTCAATATTCGAGGTCTGTTGGAAACGGTGGTACAATTATTGAGTTGAATTTGTTATCGACACTACATTGTAGAATTAAAGAATAAAACAAAGGTTTTAAGAAAGGATTATGTGATTGAACTGTCAGCAGCAGAGTTCAAGTTGGTTCATGTCTCAACTGGAAATGTAACTTAAATTTTTTTTTCCTCTTAATATATATATAATTTCTCAAATATATATTTGAAAACGTGCTTAGCGAACAAAACAAGTCCAAAAAAAAAAAAAATACCTACATTAATCATTGTCCACATAGCACTTGGATTCCACGATTTTTCATTGGAATGAACCAATTCTTTCTTCATCGTTCGACTCAATCGAAGCGCGAGATTTCATTTCCCAATGGGTATATACAAAAACCGTAGCCTCAGTAAATCGATATGGGAAAGACGTTGAGCGTTTTTCCGATTGTTGTTACAGAAACCGAGGACAGGAAATATCCGATCGTTGAGGACATCAATCATCGAAATGAGGACAACATCAGCAACAACAGCAATAGCAGTAGTTCTGTTGAATTTCCCTGTGACCGGTGCGTTGGAAAACTTGAAATTGAGGTCACCGCACATCAGGCTAAAGTAACCGAGAACGTGATAATAAAAATGGATGCTGCTGAATTGAAGATGTTTTCCAATCCCAAATGGACAAACATCACTACCGCCATTCTTCCAATGAGAACAACAACATCAACAACAGCTGACATGCCATCTGAAAAATTACTGTCTGGAGTAACTTCTAGAAAACAAAATGATTTTTTATTTATAAATCCAAAGCCATGGAGTTGGATAATTCCTTCGGAAGTAGAGCAAGACAACAGAGTTAAACGGAATGATAGAAACTTGAAACAAGAGTTTCCGAGGGCGGAAAACCTTACTCAGACAATACCGGACACTAAACCCCAAGTTGATGAGTCGGTAGAAATTGCATCAGACACATTGATTCCTGTGGCATTTCGGGCTACTGAAACGATCCGACCTGATGGCAACGATGAGATTTCGGATCCAAATAAAAAACAGCCTAGATCTCAGAACCAATTAGTTGATTTAGATGAACCGAGTTCGAGAAAACCCAAACCCATGTTCACGGCAGCAGTCCAAGTGCAAAGTGCCAAACAGATATTTCCCAGCACTTTAGACACTCGAAACTCAACGGTCGTTTCAAGCCACTCAGAAATCGAGCAGTTGGCAGAGGCCACCCTTGAAACGCCATTGATCGTTGAACCCCAAGTATTGGGCGCAAGTATGTGGCTTTCCAAGAACGCTTCTTATCAACAAGAAGATGATAAACCACCTTACTTGAAGAAAGATCATTCCAAGCCCTCCATCAATTTAGTTGATGGTAAACCCAGCAAAGTATTCTATGAAATAAAACCCTCGTTGAACACTGCCATGGATGATGACGACATCGCCAGAACCCCTGCGCCAGTTATCACATCAACAAAACGTAGCTTTCTGTCTGGGTTCAAAATTCCAAGCATTCCCAGCTCTTTCGGCAAATACGGACCATACTTTCTGGACGACGTCGATGAACGCAACATCACAGAACGTATTGGCAGCACCGTCTTACTGGACTGCCGCATCGGTCTTCTGGGTGATAAAAAGGTAAACTATTTTCCTTTTAGTTAAACAAATACGTAACCTCTTTAAATATCTCACTACTTATCAGATTGTATTTCTCGAGCAATTTTATTTTTTCCTTTTACTTTCTTAACGGCTTTTGTACAAGCACAAGCATTAGTTAATATTTTTGCAAAAATTCTGCGTAGTGTGACAGTACCTGATATATTGAGCAACCCCGGGTTTTTGCTTTCTCTGATGTAAACATTTACATAAAGATATTATCTTCTTGTTACTTTATCTATATCTTTTATTTTTATATGCTTCAAGCTTTTTACTCCATATATCTATACATATATTTTAATATTTATAGTTTTATCTGTGCATATATATATATTTTTTTTTATATCCAAGTCTTTGGAACCTTCTGAGCCAATCTAAATCCTACTCTTTTTTATCATTTACAAACATACACTAATACTGAATGCAGTCGTATGGTTGCAGCAGTAGAAGTAGGAGTAAGACGCTTTAAATTCTCGCGAGATTCGTATTTCGTAGAATACCAAATGCGAAACTGATAGAAGAAGGATGTGAGAGTCGAGACCAGGAAATGAAAACAAGTATTTTCCGGGCTTGAGTCTCTACCAAAGACGCGATCCATACATTTATATACATATATATATTTACACAATATAGATATCTTGCTCTCTAACACTGTCCTATTGTAACTCTTTATATATTTTGTAGCTCACTCGCACTCTCTATCTTCGCAAGTGCATTTGCATGAAAACGTGCATGCACGAATTCACATACGGATAAATAGACTTTTCATACAATATAAATTTTATTATTTTTTCCCATTGGCGTGTTACCCATAAATGAAATTTTTTATTTTCGACTCAGCAAATATCATGTATCGTTAAAGTGATGATTGGTGCGTCGTTCTGCATTCGTCGATACGTCTTTGCAAAATTCACGTAACTACTCAATTGCTCGGCAACAAATCGTCAAACAGCTTTCCATTCCCAATTTACGGATCTACAGAATGGAAAATAAACCGTTTTCGACCGGTTTCCAGTTACAATCCGGTATTAAAAGATACTCAAAATAAAATAAAAAATAAATAAATAAAAACGTACGACTGGTATCAAGTTTCAGGTTGTACATTGCAACTTGCAACATTCAGTAACGTGCTCATACATCCTTAATACCCGCGTTTCGCCATGAGAATTCCATGATTCCTCATCTCTATAAATCCGGTATCGTGTTCGAGTTTACGAGGCCTCGTACATATATATGGATTCATGTATATGTTATATATGTATATATATAGACAAATATACCCACTCAATTCAGCAATCTCGACTCGGTAGTAAATAGTTTGTGTGTATAACTATATTTATTTATATAAATAAAGCAACGGGATTTTTAGCTCGTTTGTTTTTATTGGCGCGTGTACTCGCCCCATAAATATTGCTCGACGAACGACCGTGCGAATCACCGGCTATACGATTTCCACACTTAATGGATGGACCTACGGATTTCTTATTTATATTTACTTTCCTTCATTTTTTTTATCGTTTTGTGCCAGACAAATATCACTGGCTTAGACTTTTTTATTTTCTTTCGTTAAATAATATTTGCAAAATTAAATAAACCGGAAGCTTATAATGAGGAAACAAATTACGTTATTCATATATTTTACATCAACTGTAGAAGCTCCATAATAATTAGCAAAAGAAAAAATAAAGTCCAAAAATTTTCTCATTCATGGAAAAGTTGAATCTATTTTCTTTTGCAAAATAACTAGATATGCCGGAACTCGTTCTTTTATTGAGCAAGTATATATGTGATTAAGAATTGTTGCAAGCAACTTTTTAGACGCACAAATGTCAATAAACTTGGAATTGGACATTTTAAAAAGTAACGGATTTAGATAAAGATTGGATAGAGAAAATTTTAGTATTGTTTAGATGTTTTCTGCAACTTTTTGCTACAATCTGTTCTAGGTGACCTGGTTGCAACATGATAAAGATTCAATTCGGCTTCTAACCGTAGGCAATGTGCAGTACAGCGCAGATGAAAGGATCAGCTTAAAATTCCAGTAAGTGTATTTAAATTTTATTTCTGCAGACAACAAATAATAATTACATTTTATCAAATTCAAAAACAATACATTTCATTTATAAAATTTTTTTTAAAATTTATTACAATTTAAATAAAAATTTATGAGTTCATATATAAAAATACCCAGGATAATTTTTATCATAACAATCCCCTCGACTTATTCAAAATTTTTTTCGACAGCATACTTAATATTATTGTGAATATATGATAGCAATTCCTCCCCTTTTTTATCTGCTTTTAGCGTTAAATTAAAAATATGAAAATAATAATTTGATAAAAAAGTAATATCATAAAACCAAATATATAAATTTGAATTCCCTTTAAAAGTGATGGATCCATAAAATATTTTTTTAGTATAGAAAACATTTTATCGAATTTAATATTTCGAATAATATAAGAAGATATGTAAAAAGAGGGTAAACTATCCGGATTTTGTTGTCAGAGCAACTCAATTGATGCTTTGATAGGTTGATACAAATGTGTCAGAGGTTGAGATCTCATAGCTATCGTATTGAGACAACTAAAACCCTTCAATACCTTTCAATAACATGTGTTGTATGCATTATACCCTATCATGCTACACTGCTCTTCTTCGGTGTGGTTTCAGGTATCCGGACAACTGGAGATTACAGATCGCATATGCAACACTTCGGGATAATGGGCTCTACAAGTGCCAGGTGGAAATTGATCCAGCACACTCACTTGTAAAAAGATACAACGTTATCATCACAGGTAAGGTTATCGTTATTGACTATGTATAACAAATATATTCAATTTAATTAAGCAATTAGTAACACACACTGCACTGTCAGAAACTGATCCGTCGCTCGGAGTTACAAAATTTTAGAAAAAATTACCTTGCATATTTTGTTTCAATCCGCATCCACTCAGGTCCAAATTTTAATAATTCATGAGCAAGGAAATTTAAATTATCAGCTGCTTATGATTTTAAAAATTTATTTTCCGTGAATATACAGGAAGGAAGTTCATAATTATCTCCTTATTCAATATAAATATGAAAATTTAAAAGCCCTGACCACACTATTCATTACTAATTTTTTTTTTAATAATTAATATTTTCCAAAACTTCCCTTCGGAATAAATTTAACTCTGAAGGAGAGTAAATAAATAAAAAATCATCCACTCCGTTCACTCCCAAAGTTTTTACAGTGTAGGAATTAAACCAGACAATTTAATTTTCATATTAAATAGTCTCTATAACATAAATAGATTGTCCTTATTACTGATCATTTACCTTTCGAATTCGATCGCTTTTTAAAATACTTAACGCTATTAAAAAAATATGATTATAAATCAATAATTCTTACAGTGAAAAAAAAAAAATTTTAAATCGAGAAATTTTTTTTTTTTTTTTTTTTTTTTAAATTATTAGAGTTTTTAGGTCACAATAAAATAACAGTAAAATATTTATCTGTCAGTTTGACATTTGATAAGTTATTTATCTAATTTGCGATCAAAGGTACAATTAATGTATTTTTTAATTTATTTGATACGTTAATTAGTATGTCATCTGCAATAAAACCACATTTGATTTTGCAGAAACGCGAATATTAATTAATAATTTTCTCGATTTTTCCTTTCTTGTTGACATTTTTATTTTTTGCTTTTTTTTGTCCGCATTAAACTTACGGGTCACTGATAAAGTGAATTAAGTGGTAAGAGGTATCGCAAAGTGATTAAATTAGCCTCGATCGATCTAGTAGAAAAGAATACAAGGAAACTTGAGAGAAAATCCCATCGTAAAATAATAATATTTCAGAAAATAAAATAGTAAAAGAAAAAAAAGCCTCTTATCAAAGGTAATTTTTTGTACCGTTGTTGAAAAAAAAAACTAATGAAAAAACTATAAAACTAAAAGAAAATAAAGCAAGTCGGAAAAAAAGTAAATGAAATAAAAATAAGTTTAAATAAAATAAAGAAAGATAAAAAGTGTGTATTACTTCTCACGTTCGTTTTCAATGGCTTCAGCTGGGCAATTGGGTTGCACTGAAAATCCGTATTGACCACATGATTTTTCAGTTGGATAATCCAGCCGAGGATCAAAGTAGCTTTAACGAAAAAACAAAAGCCATCGATTTAAAGAAACCCTGAAAGAAGATGAAGTAAAAAAAGCTGAAAAGTTTAATCAATAAGTTAAATAAATACAATTGCACCTCGCGCACACACGCTAACCGCTTATTTGCTCTTTACTGGCTTTCAAATATTTTGAAACATGGCTTAGATTTATTACTTTTTTATTGTCCATTAGTCTGTGCGTACATGCGTAGTTCGCACACTCGATTAAGTCCAAAAATTCTACCGAATCGTTTTAATTCCCATTGACCTAGAAAAATATTTTCTTAGATTATTTTCATAAAATTATAATTAACAAGTCAAATATTCATCCGAAATTAACTTTTGAATCATTATATTATTTTATGGTCATCAAAATACGAGAAACAAACTGACTATCGGGTGTGTTCGAGTGTTATTGATTATGAATTAATTTAAATTTAAAAATAAGGATGTTTTGAAAATTGACAAAGTTGGATCATTATAAGTTCAACAAGCAAACTTCTCATATATCAAAACTAAATTGTATTAGTGTAGTATACGAATCGAAATATAAACCATTCATGTACGTGATCTGAAGAGAGTGGTTGGCATTTGATATAATATCATGTAGGGGATGAGAATAAGGATGAGAAGGAAGTAGAAGCTGTTCGTGCATCATGGTAGATATGAGGTAATTTTCCTTACCAGTATTGAAAATTCGTGAGTTCACGAATCGACATTACTGTAAGCTGAATCAAGACAGTCTTTTATATAAGTGTTATATATATACACTCAAATTTTAGATCATTTATTTTACTTGATAGTAAGTTTTTTTTTATTCAAAATTATATTTTTTAAAATTTTTTAAGAATTCCATTTTTTTCAAATACTCGGTTGTAAACTTTAAATTACAAAATTTGTTTTTTCGAAATTTTATAGGGCGTCCATTGTACCCTGGGTATCTCGTATCGCTTTGAAATTTGATTAATATATGATATTTATACATATGAAAATATGATTATAAAAAATAGCTTTTTGGAAAAATTTTAGAGAGCCCGTTCTACTCCAGTCTCTCTTATATATATATATATATATATATATATATATATATATATATATATATATATATATATATATATATATATATATATGGTTCCTTCATTTTAGGGCAGATAGTAGATAATAAATTTAATTATTTTCATATTAAAAATAAATAAGGAAAAATTGCTGGAAAAAATATGTATATATATATATATATATATTTTTTTTTTTTAATTCAAGATAATAAACTATTTACATAATAGTGTAAAGTAAATATGATAAAAAAAATTAACATAAATTATTATAAAAGATTAAATATACAATAATTTTATTTATACTATTTGAATATATAAATAATTAATTAAAGTGTGTTAATAATTAACGCACAAATAATTTCTATTAATTAATGATGCAATAATTCAATGCCTGTTACAATGGATAATTAAATAATTAACGTATTGAAACCTCGATTTACATGACCCTTTCATAAATTGGTGTAATGTTATGATACTCAAAATTATAACAGAAATTTCGGTTGTTTGAGTGAAACTCAAATTAATTAATGTAATTAGTAATTCTATAGTTCCAGCCACTGAACGTAAAACAAAATATATACTAATTTCAGTGTATTATATTGATAAAAAATATTTTATTCATATTTGAATGAGACGGTTTTCATTTCATTATAATCATTATGGCATAAAAATATTACAGAAATAGAATTTTTTAAAAAATAATTTTTTCAAGGGTTGGAACCACAGGGAATTTATTTTTTCTTCAATGTAAAGTGATAGGTTTCGAATATCGAGATTGAAAAAAAAAATGTTGCTAAATGCCAAAGTCTAGTATACATGTATGTATTGATATAGAAAATTGGAATGTAAATAAAAAGTTAATAACAGAAATCAGAATAATTTACGGTAACGTCGAATATCGACAAGCTATTATGTATATTAATAAAACTCGCGTAATTTAACGTTGAAAAGTAAAGCGAAAATCGTAAGAATGGCAATTAAATAAAAAAATTCAGGAAAAAATTTGAATTCTCATTTATACGTCACTCACTCTTATTTGCATTTCTATTTTTTTTTCTTTTGTATAGTTTTACAAACTATGATGAAAATCCGAGAGAATTTAAATTCTAAAATTTATCCGTTGAATCGTTAAAAACTTTGTGCAAATACTTGAGTTCTAGTTAAATCGTCAGCTGAAAAATAATTAAAAGCTAAAATATCAAAAAAGTTTAGTGTGTTAGTTAGAAAAAAATATTTTTCCATCTAAACATTGATCGAAAGTCTGTTTGCTAAGTTTACCTCTCGGTGATTCCGTTTATCAGAGCGGATGTAGGAAAAATTTATTAGAAATATAGGATAAACACAGACAGTTAATAAAAGGGTTGAAATGCCTGAGAAGTTTGAGTTCAACCCGCAACAGCTCTTTTATTTTTTTTACTTTTTGCTACTCTAAAGCTTATGAGGTTCAGATCCTTTGAGAAGGATCCAGAATGTTTATGGAAGTTAATTAATTACTTAATTAATTAATTAATTATTGTTAGGAAATAGAATAGTGAAGTTGTGATAAATTTATGGTAATTGAAAATATTAAATATAAGAAAGTATATAAATGTCCAGTTGATATTAAATCGAAGTTTGATTCAAAAGTCCCGCGCAATCTAATTCTACTTTTGAATTTTCAAACTCCGGATGAGAGTTTCGATGGCACGTTGTTAACAGTGAGTAAGAAAAATAAAAAAGTATAGAAATGGAAAAGATTGAAAGTAAGGCGGCATTTCAACTAGAAAAGAAGATCACGAAAGTCTGTAGCTGAGAGTGGTTTGAGGAAATTCAGCAAGCAAATTCCGCAAGCGAATCTAAGGAAGAAGAGAGTGAGAAAAAGAATAAAGAAGAAACCAGATGAGAATGAAAATAAAAGAAAGGGAAAATGGAGTGAGAGCCTCCGGGAAATACGGGAGTAATCAAAGAATATTATCATCTGCAGTACCACGAGGACCGTTTCTTTGAATAAAAAGTTTTGAAAATCAAGTTTGAACAACGTTAGCTACGCTGAGACCTGGAACACTGGGAGTTGAAAATATATATATTACTAAACACAAAAGGGCAGAAGTGAGGGGAAAGAGAAAGACAGAGAATTGTGTGAGGAAGCTTTGAAGGAAACTCCTGTGAGACTTCTTTCCTCTTCGCTAGATGCAAAACTTTTCCCGATGAATCGACGCACTACTTTGTCCTACAATTTGTATATTACAATGAAAAATATATAAATACGATCAAATGTTATAAATATTAAATTCAGTCTTCCTGACAAACGAATTCTACATTTTTTTTTTTTTTTGAGCTACAAATCAGAAATAATCAAAAGGAAGTACTTGCATTGTTATTCAGTATATGTCAAGTAATTTAAAAATAAAATAACGACATTCAATAAAATTGTGCATTCGTACAATACAATTTGATGATAAAAAATTTCTTATCTCACTTTCGCTTTGAGCGAAAAAATTTTGAACCTTCGACATCTTGGAATCTGTTAAAAAAGCTCAAAATTCGCTTTCATGAAAAAAAATTCATAAAAAACTCACGATAACAAAAACATTTGCATAAATCGTTAAAAAAAAAATAGTAAAAATCTTATCTCTATTAATCTCAAATATGCAATCCCGAAATTTAACAAACTAAATTTTCGATACTTTTTTTTTTATTAATAAATAATTGAGCTCATTGTTATCATAATTGCGGTAGACTTGAATCAGATTAAATTATCAAGTGAAAAATCGACTTAATCATTGGTGCTGAACCGTAGGCTCGAATTTCCGACCTTTTTCGGGCGAGATACAAATTAATCCCTATATTTTAGGCCACTCGTGGGTTTTATCAATTTAATGAGTAATTTACCGGGATAAGTAAAATAATTTATTTCGTGAGAATTAAATTCAAGTTATTTTTTTTGTCTAAAATGAGAGTTGCGTGAGAGTTGGAAGAAAAAAAGGGAGCGAAATTAAATTGAGCAGAGACACGGCTGGGCCTCAGCCGCGATTTCTGAAAATATATGAACAATAATTATTTATAAGATAAATTAGTTTTTTTTTAATTGATAATATTCGCGTTGCCGAAAATTCTAAATCAAAATTAATTATTCACCAAGTTAATTTTATAATTAGATTTATTATCTAGAATCGTATTTTATCTCGATTCAGATAAATCAATAAATTAATTTAATTGATTATGAAGTATTTTATATATACATATATATATATATATATATATATATATATATATATTTTTTTTTTATATAAAATAATATCACCGATTAATTTAAATCCCCGAGCAGATCTTCTCTCAAAGAGAGAAATTTTTTTAGTAATTTTATTTATGATAATAATTATCTCGCACCCGAGCGAATTGAAGCCATTTGTTTTGTCACAATAACTATCATTACTATCCCCAAGCAATAATAATTTTAATGCCAGTTACAATTGAAATATTAATGATAAATAAATTACAAAATATATCAATGACTAAAATATTATCTATTTAAATGTTATTTTAAAACTAATGTTCAATAAATTTTTATCACAATGTAACATTAATTATAACTACCGTAATAATATAACACAAAATCTGTAGGGTATCGATTATAATATTCTCATGAATTTGAAATTATCTATCTGTTACATAGTGGATCAGAGGTGTGTATGTGTGAGTGAGTATCGATTTACTGCTACTTCCACCAGTCATTTATTATCGCCAAGATAATCATACTCAAAAATCTAAATAAATCAATCGATGATATCTGTCGATTTTTTATTATTTCCCCTAAATTACAGCAGCATCGAAAACAAAAGATACAAAATTTATGAATAGTAATTTTTGATTAACGACTGAATGTTTAAATTTTTAATCTAAAAAGTTTTAATTGTTTTTTATCGTTATCCCGGTTGGATAACGATTTTCGTTGATTAGAATACCCCAAAAAGTTCTTGATCAATCGGCTAGGGAACGGATAGAAGTGTGATGCATCGAACATGCGTTTAAAATTACAAGGCATGACAGATCGACAAGAATAGTCCGCTCGGGGCCATTCATCTCCACGGGTTTCGTCGTCGATACAGCTAAACGAAAATGGAACAACGTTATTGAGTGTTGTAAACTCTCAAGCTATTACTCTGCCAAGCATTTTCATCATCTATTCAAATTACGACTATCTCGGTAATATTTAATATCTTCACGGAGAGAAATTTACAGTAACAATTACAATATATTCTCAGAACGTTTCCCTTATCGCATAGTAACAAGTTTTTTCGAAATATTGATTACAAGAATCGTATCCATACCAATCATGGTAATAATTCCTATGTCACAGTAGCAATCATTCCTATACTACTGTGGTAACGGTTATCATACTACAACAGTAATCATTCCCATAATTTATGGTAAAAGTTACCATACTACTGTGGTAATAATTCCTATGTCATTGAGGTAATCGTTCTTATATACTATGATAAAAGATGTCAAACAATATGGTAATTATTACCATAATTTATAGTAAAAATTACCATACTATCATGATAATAATTACAATGATAGTACGGTACGATTACTACAGCATTTAAAAATTTCTTATATTATGAGAATCGTTACCATAATATCATGGTAATGATTACCATACCGTCATAGTAATCGTTACCAAATTATTATGATAACTTTTACTATAATTGTAGAAATTGTTCTCATAGCTGGGGAAAGTTTTCCCAGAAATTATGGGCATATGTCTCATAATTCCAAGTAATTATTACCGTCACGTTCTGAGTTGACTTCATAAACGTACTACGAGAAGTTTCCATAACTTTCTCCGTATTATTTAATATTTTCAACTTAACGGAAAATAAATTAAGGTAGCAAATAAAATAATGTTTAATAAAAAAATAACCAAACAAGATTATATTAAATATAACAAGAGATGTTATGTAAATACTTAATTTATAAAATAAACATACAGAATATCCTTCTTTTTCTTGGATGAACAAAAAAATATAATAAAAATGATAAACAAAAAAAATAAGGATGAAAATAGACAACTAATAAGAAGCAGGAAGTAGTGACAAGAAAAATAAGAGAATAAAGAAAAAAAAAATTGTAAGGTTTTTTTTTTCTTGGTCATGACACACGCAAAATAGTCTGGCAGTAAAATAAAAACAGCCGTTGTGTCGTTCACCAGACACTGCGACATTGTCTCTCTGGTCTTTGTGTTATGGATAGACGAACTCGAGAAAATGGAGAGGAAAAAGAGAGACAGAAATAGAGAAAAGAGGGTTGAGGGTTGATAGTACGTGAGAGAGCTGAAGAAAGAAAAATAAAAGAATTGGATGAGCCACCATGAAATTTGCATACCGGCCGCCCCGAGAATAGCTGCTCTGGGAAGTTGAGCTGCATCCTAATGGCGGCTTTCCGATGAGAAGAATCATCCGTACCACGTTAGAGGAATCGTGATATACCTTTAAAAAAACATAAAAAGATAAAGAGTTAAGTAAGAACTGAAAAATCCAGCGGATTTAAGATTTTAACACGCGCACTAGAAATTATCGTGACAATTAAATTCCACTGATTTCCTTAACTTTCACGTACTGCCACGAACATTAAGAACTTTCCAAACATATTTTTTTATCCTTATTAAATCCTAAATTATTATGAAACTCGTTTAATTTGTCACCGCAATTCACTTAATAAATCAACCTCTAATTTATTATTTAAGTCAAGTCTGTAAATCTCTGAGGGAAAAATTTAAATCGGTTGCAGCGCCAGTCCTCAATATAACCGACGATTCAGGACGAGCGATATCTGGCGAGAGACACCTTAAAGCCGGCAGTGCTTTGAGGTTGAGGTGCGAGGGCCGCGATATCCTCGAAAGACTCAACGAATCCTTGCTGTGGACTAGAGGGGACGAAACTCTTACATCCAATGTCAGGTTAGTGCGTTTGCTTGTACATTCATGCATTTTCTCTCATACTTTAAACCCGCTAGCTTTATACCCGATAGTCTTTTACCAAAAGCAAAAAAAAAAATAATTAAAAAAAAATTCACTCTACAAAAAGCATCGACCAAGTTACTGACTTCTACACTCCAACCCATTAAATAAGTCACCAGTACTTTCTTTGATATTTCATGCCATTAAATCACGTCAGAATTAAAACCAAAATCTTAGTGTTTTATTTTTAATTAACAAAACCTTACGATTTTTTAAATTCACATAAAAAAGTAAAACCAAAGCTGAGTAAATCCGATAATATATTATATAGAAGAATATTAAGTTAACGTTATCTCGCGTTGTATTGATTTCAGTGAAAATAGAACAACTGAAATAGCGGATGACAAGGAAATTTCAGTGATCGTAAGTTCTCTTACAATCGAGAAAGCGAGTCCGCGTCACGCTGGAAATTACAGTTGTATTGTCCCAGAACGAGCCAAGACCACCATAGCTGTGCACGTTCTCAATGGTAAGATACAACAACAATAACAACAACAACAACTAATCAACTAAATTATCAATTAACCACTCTACCGATCAACCAGTTAGACATCCCACTACCCACATTACATCACCCTACAAATACATATATATGTATATATATCTTTGTACAAACAAACATCCACCGAATCACCGATAAATGTGTTGTGTAGCATGATGCGCTTGTTGACATGAATCTCGCTCAGGCGGATGTCTAAACTAGCAGCCTCGACATGTCGGGTAGACAGGAATCCCTTCCGGTGCCATCACTGCTCGACGGAGCAGTCATCGGTGCCAGTTTCAGCCAGAGTACAGTGTATCTATACACACCAACAGAACACCGACTAGACTAGACTAGACCAGACTGAAGCTCAATACAGTTCAGTTCAGCCAAGAACATAAGCATCAAGACTGTGTGCAAGTTGCCCTTGACACAAGTCGGCGATCGTCTTACTAGTTGATGATGACAAGTGAAACCTTTCAACTCAAACAGGTCACGTCACCTCGTCATCCTGACTATGAATACAAACTTCCACATATTCATAGTGACATTCAAAGGAAAATCTTTTTCAGTAGTTAGCTGGACTTTGCTTACTTTTCAATTTTTTCTTCCCGCTTGCCAGATTTCTTACATGATTCTTATCAAAGACTGCCGAGTCTCTTTAACGCTCTAGAGATGTAGCGAGTTTCACAGTTAAAAATAAAGTAAAATACCAAGTAGAGGATTTGTGTCAAAGCGATTTATATATAAAGATAACTGATAAGATTCATCCAATTAGGATTGAATTTAGATGGATAAACAGATCCATAACAATCTCTTACAGCATATCTACATACGTTATCTGCACGATTCATTTCTTAGAAGTGGATCTATAATTTGATCTGCTCTATACATTTGTATATATATAGATGTAGGGGGAATGATGTTTGTTAAATTTAGGTGGAGATGATAAGGTTGGAAATGTCTAATAGAAAAAAAGGCACGCAAGAAAACACTTGCTCCGAGGTCCGCTTAATTGGGCGAAAGGTACAACAAAGTAATTGGGAATTTTGAGGCAGGAGGTTTGGTCAAAACATTTGCGTGACTTGACTCGATTAGTTTTGTGCTAGCTAGTTACTAATACTCAGTACAAGAGTTGCTATATAGCCACCGGGGCATCCACGGCTACTGTTGCTGGATAGAGGGCTAGAACGACTACATGCTATTCTAATTGCTCTAACATCCCATCAGTTCTGGAGACTGGAGAGTCTAGGTCTTTTGCTGATGTACCTGGCCGAGGGTGGATCCTCGCCGGTGGATCTAGAATGAGAAATTACGGGATCACGTCTTGTACGTACATTTACGTATTCGTGCTTCTAACTACTACCACTTCTACGACTACCACGACACTCGTGTCCGAGTTAATTATTATTCGCTATAACTGAGGTAGAAAGCACTTTAGTATGACAGCAAAGAACAGCTTGGAATTACAAGTGGCTTTAAAATGTTTTATCAGTTTACTGCACTTAATTGATCTATCGAAAGTGTGCCCATCGTTTTTCATTTTAATGCATGCTTGGATATTTTTCGATTGAGTGAAATGAGATTTCAAAAATTTATTGTTACTTACATTAATTATGTCATCTACATTTTGCTGATATTGTTTATCAATAAGCACATCGTTTATCGATTCTCGAATTACTTTAAAGCTTTTTGGCAAACTAGTGACCGAAAAAAATTTTTATGTGACCAAACGAAATATCGTAAAATAGATAAGTGGTCTGCCCAAGCGTGTGAGGTAACCCAACGGCCACCACAAGCCCAAATCTATATGGACCAATAACCCTGCTGGTATGTGAGTTCGAAGGTCCATGCATTGATCGACATACTGCTTTGGAAAATGGTGAGACGCATTTCCCCTCAAAATCCTATCATAGAACCTCGTTTGTGTTTATTACCAATTGGATGTCTTTTCAAAAACTCGACAAAATCAAATTTAAATCAACTACTTAGCTTTCTTCCGAGTTTTCGTATCATATAATTTTATGTTTCTTTTTAAATTTCGCTTGTAATTTCTTATCATATCGACATTCCGCACTTGGTATCTTTCTCCCTCTTTTTAAGATCCTGATCATATCAATCAATTCGTTTTTCGCTTACATCGCTGATTTTCGGGCGGAAAATTTAAATGTCAAAATAATAAATGAATTTTGAACCGTTGTAACATTTATTTATTAGATTCGGAACAAATATAAGCTTAAAAAGCGTGATACGATCTTGCAAACACTATTTTATTGAAATATCTTGTATTTCCATGTATTTTTTACTTTTCTTTAAATAAAAACCGAAGCTATATAAGACACGCTACTCAAGTGACATGTGTCGATAGAACTGACGAAGGCTACGTCATCTTGAACACTTAATTTCAAACAGATAACCTGAATAATACAAAATAGAATAAAACCTTTAACCCAAATCGACCTTTGTTACAAATCCGAAAACTAGGTACGAAAAAAATAAATTAATACACTTACAACGCTAAAAAAATTTAATAAATTATCATTTCCGGTTTCATCAATCTTTGTATGTTTTTTTAATTTTTTGCAATTAACATTTTAACTTTCGCAGGAGTACTCAATTTAGCTCTACTTCCGCTTGCCCTCTCATAAGCATAACCCTGTACACAAAAAAAGTTGATGTGGATAAATGAACATGTTGTAATTTAGCTGGTGCACTCGCTATAAATCAACCCGTTGAAGTGTGAAGATTGTGAAATTTCCACGGGCACGTTTTGCTCTCAAGATCGGTTACTTAGTTTATAGGCAGCCAAAGGCCGCCTGCAGTTAGGGCAGTAGTGTACAGGGTAGAGGTTTATAGAGTAGACATGGGATAAAAAGGTTGAGCGTAAAACCACGCTGGTGGTATTTCATTGAAAAATGCTTTAAAAGGCACGCCCGGGTCGGAACTCGGAGCTCGAAAAAAACGTGCGCTGCAGAGCTGACGGGAACGTGAAACGAATGTCTAGATTAGAAATAAAAAAATAAATAAGATACGTCGGCAGCTGAGTATTAGCTGGTATATGCTGTGGAGTATATCGGTCTGGATACTCGTAAAACGGGATGGGATAACTTCTCGATCTGAAAAGCGAGAGATTTTTTGGTGTTAACGTAGAAGAGAGGAATGAGATCTGCGAATTTATCCTGGCAGATTGACGAATTCCAGTCGATCTCACGTGGCTCATTCTACATCGGCTTTAAAAGGCCCGTGGAATGTTTCATTTACCAACCGAACATCGAAGCTATACTTGCCTTGGTTTTCTTGGCTTCCTATCGAAAACGTTGTCGGGGAATATTTTTCTGCTCGGTATGCTATTGATATTAAATTTTCTCCATTATATATATATTGGAAACAATAAAACTATAATATAAAGGTATTTGCTGAAGACTTTTTTTTTTTTTTCTTTTTGTTTTTATTTTTATTTTTGTTTCTGTTGTATTCAATTGAATGCTGCTGCAAATATAAAACGGTGATACGCAAATTTTGTGGATTACACGTGTACACTGAAATTTTATCAGCAAATATTTGAATAACGTATTTTACATTTAAAAGGTATCGGAACAAAAATAATTGAATTGTTTAGGTCATCTATATATATATATATTTATATATTTTATTGTTATTGAAAGTGACGAAGGTGGTTATTGTTTGTTGATCGAGTGTTTTTTTTAAACCGGAAATGGAGATAAATTTGATGATATATTTGAACTTTTTTCCACATGAATGTCTGCGATGTTGAATCAAATATGCAGCATTGAGTCTGATGGGCAATGCAAGTGAATGGAACAATAAGTCGCATGAGATGAGACTTTTCACTAGAGCGAATGAATATTCTCGCATTGTATCCATCTGAACGGATGTTTTTCTCGTCGCGCACAATTTACCAAATTGACCGGGTGTCGAGGTATGGCTTTAGAATATCCACCGATACTATCTTTTTATGTGAGATTCGCAGATGGAATTCTGCTTTTTTATTATTCCTGTCATCTTTACTATTATTTTTATGGCATTTAGTTATCGAAGAATGAAAATGATAAAACGTTGATTGGATAATTTGGATTAAATTAAAGCTGTTATTTATAAAAACTGTTTCAGGTGAACTTCCGGCTGCTGTACACGGCAGCGGTGTGTCACGAGCTGTCTTCAATATTTGGCTAATCCACTTGACCATTAGCTCCGGATTTTTTAGATGACACTAAGGTAAGTAAAAAATTTTAAACGGTTGATTTTTTAAAATTGTTAATTAAAAATCAGAATTTTAATTTCGTAATAATTCCGTTGCGAAACTTAAAAGTCACATAAAATTTTTATTGATCATAAAACGTTACGTGGACCGTTAATATAAAAGACCAAAAAAAATAATAATCACGTCGTGACAATCGATTTTTTTTTTTTTTTAAATCAAGATTAAAACTTTTACACTAACGAGATCGTTGGCTTCGATTACTGAGCATTAAATGCGTCAAAGACCTGCACACTTTTCCACATTACTTCTTTATTTCATGTTCCTTTTAATCTAACTTTTCGATTAGTTTTCAAATCCGTCATTTAGTACTCATCGGCTTATAAAATCTTAAGCGTAAACTTTTTTTCTCACTCAACGCAAAGCTGCTCAAAGTTTTTGAGCTCAAAAAAAATAAAAATCCAGAACTTTAGCATAAATTTTTTTATTACCACTCTAAATATTTAAAAAAATGATCTCAATTACCACCAGTGTCTCCGCATTTACTCGTGGAAAATCATAGCCTTGTTAAAAAAACATTAGTGGTTAAAAGTGTAAAAATATGTCTCTTTAGTATGATCCAATAGCCACTCGCGTACTCCCATAATTTCCACATGAGCACAGCCCACAAAACTAGGTGCTATCTAAACCGACAAGCGTTTCGGACAAGCTGTACATACACAAAATACAAGCCAGCCTATCCAACAAAATGAACGACAATCGTTGGAAGCTTATCAGCGAGATCCCGTCTCTCGAATCTCCATTGCAAAGATAATTTCATGTTACACCCTACCACTTTGCCGTTACTACTCGTGTACATGTAACTTTATATATATATATATATATATATATATACATATACATATATGCATGTAACATATGACAACAATCACTACGGAAACGATAGCTTGCATGTTACACGAGCAACAAGGACACGAGTAGTACAGCAGTAGCAGCAGTAGCAGCAGCAGTTAGCAGTAGTTTGGCTGTATCATTTCGTCAGCCACGATGCAGTAGAACAAGAGTAGGGCAGCGAGAGCAGCGTCGTCGTTGCCACTGGCGCAGCTTTCATTATCAACCGTCATAGATCACAACGTCCGCGTCTAGTCGTGACTCGACTCACACCCTCGCTGGCATTCACACGCTCAGTACCCACACTCTGATCTCTGTATGAGTCTCTCGACATTCCCGGTTTCCCGGTCATCTTTCATACTATGAAAATCAACAGGATTGCACGTACAGAACGTGCCATTTCCATTGAACACTCAATTTATAAACACGAAACCTCTTGACACATTTACAAATTTTTATCCCCCAATATTTTACACTATAATCTACTAATACATATATATATATATATATATGTATATATTTTTAAAGCCGATTTGTAATGTTATAAACGCAGAAATCCATCCGACCGAGTATCAATAAATTTATTCAAGCATAACTTTAAAAAATTTTCAAAACTAAAACCCAGTGATAAATCGTATATCATACGAGTTTGAATCGCCCGAAGATTTTACTCTCTATCCTTTGCACATGAATGATCTTTTACTTTTCCATTTTTTTTTTCCCTTTCATTTTTTAATGATTTTTTTAACGTAAAACACACGACGTACTGATGCAGCTGGTGCTAGGTGACTCCCGGCCATTATCCGAGCCTCCAACGGCTGATTCACGACGTGGGAAATCAAGTGGAATGCCGTCGTTGCAAGCGAGCTTGTCGTAGTAGTTGTAGTAGTAGTCAAGGCTGTTAGCTAGAGCTTTTCCGACCATTTTCTCTTTACTCTTTTCTCCGTTACTTACCTACTTTTACTTATTTTTTCTACCCAGACTTTTCATCCTCAGTCTCTCCCCCCCCCCCTCTCTCTCTTTCTTTCTTCGTAATTTTATTTTTCTTCGTCTTATCTCCTTCTTTTCAACTATAAGTTATCCGCCAATTTCACCTTGAAGCGTACTATAGATCGAGGCAAGCACTTTATGCCGCAATAAAATTCAAGATACGGCCCATATTTTTTTTTTTTTTTTTTTTTTGCAGCCTACTTTATTTACTTTTTTTTGGGATTAAAAACGAAAAAAAAAATCGAGAGAATGAGATGATAAATCAATGAGAAAATACAAAAAAAAGTAATCGTGGATAATTACATTGATACATATATATATGTGAAGTTATATAACCAATGAAATTGTTTCGATTGAAAGTTTCGAGCAAATATTCGAATAAAAATCGAAATTCATTGGAAAAAAAATAAAAAAAAATTTAATTATGTTCGGCAAATTAAAGTCTCCGTCCAATTAGCGAAAAAATAATTAAATGGACGATAAAGATACTTATAGATAAAATCAAATATGATATATTTCCTACTAGTTATTTACGCAGACGACTGAACGTTGTTTACAATATTTATTCATTGATGTATTTTAGCGAACCGAACATGTAAATAATTTAAATTTTGTTTGTATTTATTTTTAATCAACGATAATATTTATTTGTACCATTGGTTCGTTCATTTGCAAACTCGATTTATTTAATTCGTTAAATTCACTCTAAATTTATAACCTTACATTCATTTCACTAATGCTGATAAAAAATATCTCATTTCAATTGGAAAATCCTTTTATGCACATCAAAAAAAATTTATCTCCCTGAGGGTACACTACATATTTTCAATAGACATTTTTTTATCTTTAATCGAGATCAAATCAAATTTTAAATTCAATTTCAAATTCCCTGTTTATTTTTAAATTATTTTCTCATCGGATTTATGAACATAATTCACATAATTTTATTATTAATTTTTTTTATTAAATTCAAATTTATCATAAATTAGTCTAATTTTTATTTAACCACAAATTTTAATTAAATGAATAATTATTTAAAAATAATCAATTTTTACTTGAATACAACCAAATATTTCTATTCACTTAAAAAAAATTTTCTCATTTTCGTTCAAAATGTAATTTAAAATAATAAAAATTACATTTTTATAGAAAAATTCCTGTAAAAAAATTTAATTTCCAATGAAATTCAAGAGTAAAATCGTCGGAAAAATATTAAATTAAATTTCTTCGCAAATATTCTTAAGTAATTCGTTAAATTTAGCGCTTCTCGGCTTTGAAATCTATTACGAGTAAGATTACAAAATGAAATTATAAATCAATGGACAGTAATATCATTGATAACTCTTCTGTACGCATAATAATATAATAGAGGTTTTATTAAAAAGAAAACAGGTAAATCTGCGGTTGGCGAGTGCGCCAGTGGAGTAAACGAGAATTGTTAATCCACGCGTTTTGCGTCGTTTGGATAGTTTCCAAATATTCACATATAGGTATCATTCAAGCTGCCCCAATTGTGGCTAAATAACGTCCGAGCATTGATTAAAATTATTGTTTTTCCAGCCGCTTCCATATCATTCATCCCCATATATGTACACGCACTCTTCCATCCATGCCTACACAAATATTAATTGCCCAGTATTTACGATCATATGAATAAAAACTTATATGTAAATATGAGTGATTGCTGACATGACAGATCAATTAAATTATTCCAGCTTTTATTTAATTTTTTTTTTAAATATTTTATTAATTTATTAAATCAATCAAATACTTTGAATTCATCATTTTTTAAAGAAAAATTTCAATGAGGATTTCATTATTTATTTAAATAATTTTAATTTATCGTGAGAATTAAATTATGAAAAACGCGATATTCCGTTCGAATATTTAGTAATCAATGGGAAATTTTTAAATTTATTAATATCCTGAAAAATATATTTTTCTCCATTTTAACGAAAAATCGAAATAGTTTGGAATAAAAATATTATTATATAAAGCATGTTGTCAATAACGTGTTATAAAAATATTAAATTCCATAAATACTGTTTTGATAAATAAATAAAAAATTTATTCAATAAAATCAACGCTATTATTATTTTTATTTTTCAATCTATTTCGTGATATTCATTTTCTCAATAGACCACAAAACAAAATGATACGTAGTAGTTTTCGTAACCAAACCATCGATCGCATTGATCACTAACCACAAATAATAAAAGTCGTACATTTTTTTTTTTTTTATGTTTATTTATTTTTTTACTTTTTATTCATTTTATTTCGCGCAGTATTAATTCCAGTAGAAAAGTTAAAATAAATATTACTTGCTATGCATGTAACTATGCACAATTTTAACGCCACAATGAAGAAATAAATTTTAACCATTCATATATTTGTAATATATATGCATAGTTTTGTGACTAGCTATCGCCAAAGTAAAAAAATTTAATCGGATTATGTGAAAATGGAAAAATTATCAATACGACTGAATCTTTGGACGGGCCTGCTCTACTATGAACATTGATAGAAATTTCTGCGGGTTCAGTATTATTCTATTCTAAATATATATACATATATATAGACAGAAATCCGCATAGCAGCATGTAATTGAAATCGCAACCATATACAACTTGAGCTGTCATTCTACTATTTCATTCATGGCACACCTTCAAAATTATGACATCCTCCTCCATCCAATCATATATATCTATATATATACACATAAACACAATATGTAATCGAAACCGGTCAAACGGAATTTCAAAATATTATACTAATGCATACGCGCGTATTCAAATTTAGCAATTTGGTCATTCAAATAAACATATACACGGAGTAAGCTATTGTACGAATTAAAATCAAAACCAGAACGTCATAAAAAATATCATGGAATTTATTATCATATTATTTTACTACTGTAAAAAATCGGGAGTCAATTCTCAGTGATTATGGATTTTATTTAAATCCAAATTCACAGATTCGAAATTTTGACATGAAAATAACCCTCCTTTGGAGCTAATTTCATTACAATTTCGGGTTCAACCCGCGATCACTCGGAAATTTTTTTTACAATCTTACCAACCACTTTTACTAATTATCATTTTCAAAATTTATATAAATAGAGTAGTTCAAAAATAAATTCAGTATGAATTTGTCAGATCTGTTCAAAATTTTGTCGAAAAAAATTTTCTATATGAAATTAAATTTTCTGCTAAAATTCCTGTGTATTATAGCAGCAAGTTACAGAAGTTATCAGTTTATAAAGACTCTTATTTTGATTTGAATTTACAAGTTAGATATATACATAGACAAGATATATCATCGTTCTCATCATCATTTAACTCATTTAATTATTCCTCGTCAATTGATTAAGCCACCAGATCAATATTGATCGAACAAACATACAGGTCATTAATGCTAGTGAATAGAGAATTATTTTAACCAATTTCCCGAGCATACTCATGATTAAATAGCAGTAGAATTGATCGTTAAAAAAATATTCTTCTGGCATGCAAATAAAATTTATGCGCATTCCGGGTAATCTAGGCAAACCAATACGCATTCCTATCAATATATTTATAGAATTAAAAAAATTTTAGCATTTTTAGTCTGGATAACTTTACGAAATTTATATCTATTACGTTCATATATATAAATTGTAAAAGTGTACATATCCAAACGCGCGTAGATATACGAAACACACTGGGTTATTTTACAAACCGCAAAATTTAAATATCTATTATAGCACGTTCGCGAAACCACTGACAGTATTTCCGTATTTTTATGACACGCCGATGCATATTTATTTTCATTTCGTTTTCAACGTCGCGCCCACTCGTTTATCCTGGGAATCCTACCCAGCAGCATCCCTAACAGAGCCAGTAGCAGAGTTACCGCACGCAATACAACAAATTTTCAGTTAAATTTCCAACATCGCCACCGCGAACTATACTAGCTTTGAATGCGCTCTATAACATACTAACCTTTGCCTATTCACACACTAAACAATGACTGAGTACGATAACAAACAGTGGGCATTGCCAACTAAGCTCCAATGAGAAAGCGAATACCGCATTGTTTCCACTTGTTACCCTACTGGATCACGCATCCGACGTGATGAGAGTCCTTTTACGTCCGCGGGGATTCTACGCTGTTTTGCGCTGCTCACACCCTTTCTCTCCCATTATCCCAATTCCATCAACGTAAATAACGATCCTCTGAACCGTCTAAACCGACGAATATATCTACACATACATTGATATATGCTCTTAAAAAAATAATTCGAAAATATTTATCATGCGTAACAAAATGATTTAGATTTACAAAGCTGTCACTTCACTAAAATTTGTCACATTGAACAAAAAATATCCATTTCAAAGCTTCAAAACTCTACTTTTCAATCCTTTGAACTTTTTTTTATGCAAATAATAATCTCGTAAAGTAACAGCTCGACAAATAGAGACAAGTTATAGTTTTAAGTTTTTTTTCTTTCTTTGACTCTTTTTCAGAAAAATTTTTTCCTATGCATGTTTATTGCAATTTTTTTTTCTACGTAAAATTACTTTAATTAAAATTGAAATCTTTAAAATTTCAATATTTTTTTGTTTTTTTTTTTTTTACACAAAAAAAAATTTTTTTTTTATGAAATTCAAATTTTTTAAATGAGAAAATTTAGCGTGAAATAGGGAAGGGTATGAAGAGGCCGCGTCAAAAATTTCGGAAAAAAAATTAATTTTTTTTTTTCTAATGTTCAAAATCAAATAAATTTTGATCCTCCCCGAAAAAAATGTTTACGTGATTTTATGAAAAAAAAAGTATTATTTAATATCAAGATTAATTGAAAATTTTTTTGTTGCTGATTTATTTCCGGTACGTTTATTATTTGATTTTATAATTTATTAGTTTTACATATTATTGATATGTTTCCGTTAATTAATTTATTATCATCTTTTGTTCAGTAAATTAATGCACGAAAATAAAATTTTGTAAATTGGGATAGATAATGGATGAAATAAATGAATTTATTTGTCTGTTGCAGGATGGAAATATTTAAAGATAAATAAAACTCCCATGCAGCTTGTTCCAGTTTTAAAATATAAATTATTATATGGACTCAAATTTATATAGATACGTGTATTGAATAGAAATCCAAAAGAATGCGAAGAATAAAAATCTATCAAAAGTCGAAAATAAAAAAACCAAGAAAATAAAAAAAGGAAACATGAAGAAGAAGACGAAGAAGTATGAATGAAAAATATATGTAAAAAGGAAAACAGATCGCCGATGCCATGCTGAAATAATTTATTACCAATATATATTCTTTATCTGATAAAGGATAAAGCATTTTTCACAAGCGGAAGCTAGTATCCGTCTTAAATTTTTACCAAGCTGTGAATCACTTTTCTCTCACCCTAAACCTCCATGACTACATTTTTCCTCAGCTTTAAAACCTTATAAAAATTTTTTATAAAATAGCTTAAATTAAAATCTAAAGCTTCGGAAAATCGCACTCAGTATCAATAAAATAAATCTTTAGTAAAAAAACGAACCATCGAAATTTATCTTGTAGTATAATCGGTATACATTTGACTGGAAAAATTACCTAAGCAATAATTTGCATATATATCATGAATAAAAAATACAAAAGTATTAAAAAAATCGGGTGTAAATTATTAGAGATGAAAAAGTAAATCTTGAAGCCTTGGTAAATTTGAAGCTAAATTAAAGTTTGATCTTTATCGGTGGATTATTTATAGTGTTATTATTCACCCAGTAATTGAGAGTACAGATGGTATGAAAAAAATAAGAACAAAGAAAGCGAAGAAGTTAAAAAAAAATAAATTTATATATAAAAGCCTATTTTCTGTGGCCATCTGCTACCAGTGGTCTTGTATCACCCGATTCCATTTAAATGCACAAAATCGGCTCGACTTAATAATAGAGCTACAGTATAACCTAACGCCGTCACACTAATGGTCCAGGTTTAGCGGTTGATTGGCATTCACTGCAGAGCCATTACCTTCAATCTCTTACTCATTTTTAATTTCTCCGAGCCTCTAATTTTACGAACGATTTAATTGACAATTTTTTCTTGATTAATATAAACCCTCTCATCTTTAATATTTATTTTATATTTTTTATTGTCATCAATTTACATTTAAAAATTCCCTATTGGACTGATTAAGTAGAAAAAAAAAAAATTAAATTAAATAAAATAAAATAACCAAAGGGATACCAATTAATTGTGATGAGTGAAAAAAACGTATCATAAGGTCGCTTACTTAAACTTTATAAATAAATAAATAATTAATAAACCAAATCGTATTGATTAAGAAAAAATAATTGTAATACTCAATATCGAAAAAAGTTTTATTTGTAAGTACGATCGATTTACAATAAGATTATATTTTTATATGTAAATATGTCGTTTTCTCTCTTGTTATCAAATACATTTAATAATATATAAGTATCATATGTGGGTAATATCTTCGATAATTTGTTGAACAAATTTACAATATGTTCATTAATGTTGATTATGTGACGAGGAATGAAAAGAAACGATTTCTGATGAAAGTGGATTGCGTGAGCCAAAGGTTAGAGCTGCCATCACACTGAAATCGTGTTTTATCCCGTGCTACACATTATATTTTTCGAATTTCTGGGGACAGACTTAGAATTTCAGTCAGAGTTTAAATTAAATCAGATATAAGTTCATTGCAGGATAGGAAGATATAAAGGGAAATTTATATTAAAGTGGTTGGCTGCATAATCCGAAGGCAATAGCTGCCATCTTTAACCTCAATTCACGTATTCTTTACTTCAGTTCTCGATATCTTGCAAGTATAATCCTGAAGTTTCTAGACAATTACCAACTTTTGAATTTTTTTTTCAAACAAAAAAAAAGAAATACACATGTAGAAATATAAAAAAGCTATAGGTGCAATTTTTTAAACAACTTTTTTTTCTATAATTAATCATTTTTAAAAAAATTCAACAATTATCAGACCTCGGCTAACTTCAATATTATCTTGCAAGTCAGGTTTTAACATCAGCAGCCAGCTGGAATAGATCAGTTAGTTATTACTGAAGTAACTAACAAATGTCACATGGATTGGACCGAAGTAAATGTCGAATGCTTGTTTCTGATTACAAGCATTTCCGATTGATGCACTCATGCGTCAATAGTTGTCAGCGACATTACATCTGGAATCTGAAATCGACATGTTTCAGCTGACTGTTGACGCATTTTAATTGTCCAAGTTCCAGTTCGGGGATTACATAAAAAAATAATATTTTTTTTCAATCTATAGCATTTTTTGGCAGGAAGTTTTCGTTTATGAATTGCATCTAGACCGCAAAATAACATTCGTACACCATAATCTGAATTAATTAGCATATGTAAATTCAGGACTATCATATTCATCACAAATCTATCGCTGTTGATTACGTCATGAATATTTTCCAAGCATTCAGAGCTCTTATAATCCATCGTATTGTTTTTTTAAATTCTTAGAAACAGATTATTTTAATTTATTCGTATAATAAAACGTTTAAAAAAACACAATCCCAATAATTTCAGTAACGTAAAAATAAATAACGACTATTCATAAATTAACGCTAATTAGATTCAACATAAATTCAATTTTACACAAAGACAAACTGTTGCTAGCATTCATATCCAATAGAACGGATAGCCGCGAGCTTTTAGTTATAAATTATTTCAACATAAACGTTCATCAAAATTTCACATTCTCGGTAACTTTGTTTTTTAATTAAAAATATAATTAATAATTTTTTTTTTTTAATTACTCACTCAAGTATTTTATGAACAATATGAGAGTAAAAAAAAAAAACAATGCGCTTATGTATTTTATAGAATCGACTTTTTTTGTCACGACAGAGATTGAAGAAAAAAAAATTACCTACAAAATACGGGACTCTGTTTTCTCTTATAACTCACGCTTTAGTTTCGGTTCGTGTCGTTTCTTTACAACTGGAGCTTATTCGTCAGTTTATATCCGCAGTAACAGCAACAATGTTTCCAACATACGAGAATCACACCCGTGATCATTCAGTGTTCGGAAATCCGCGCTTTACTTTGAACTTCCGTAAATTGCAGTCCTAATTTTTTTTTATTTTTTAACTTATTTGTACGAAGCCTTTGAAAAGGTAGCCACAGTTTTTATCTTTTTATCTTTTATCCAATCGCACGATCTACTTTCCAACGAAGGAAAAAACGAACGAGCGAATTCTTTGATTTCCAATAAAGAAAAAAAAAATTACGCTCGTTAGCTGTTGCCACTTTTATTACATCAATAAATCCGTCATCCTTTGTCACAAATAATTCTCATTAAATTACATATTTTATTGATAATTGATCAAACGTCTTCTGTTATTTAAAATAAAGAAAAAATTATTGAAGGAAAAAAACCCACGATATTGATGTTAATTATTAAGAAATAACTTATTATATAAAATAATTATAAATTAATTATTTATAAGTGTATAGTTGTTTATATGTAAATTATAATATTAAAAGTTCACTGTGAAGATAATGTGACGTTGCGCAAACATGTGCGCGTGCGGATGCGTCGATTGAGTTGTGCGATATTAAACTTAAGACATGTTTTAATTATAAATTATAATGTTTATTAATTAACAAAATAATATTAATGTCACTTGTACAGGCAATTATATATTGCGTCGATAAATAAATTGATTCAAAAAAATAAATATATGTAATTATTCAGTCGTAATTTTGAATTTCATTTATATGCACACCATGGTGTGTATTCATGTCAAATACTTGTCAAATAGAAAATATTTTTATGAATTTTAAAATTATAATTCAAGGAATTCAATATTGACTTTTTGTTTTAATTTTTGAGTATGAAAATTTAAATTAATTAATTTTGATTTGATATTTGACGAATAAAAAAAAAATTTGCAGATTTTATTTCATTAAAAAATTTTTTCTCACTTTTCAATACTCGATTAAAATAAAATTTCCCTGTAACTTAAAGTATCTAAAAATATAAATTTAAAGCTTCAAATTGCTTTTTTATTGTTTCAATACACTCATTTTAACTCAAGTTACAACTTTTGAAAAACTCGCAGTTGTTTTATAAAAAAAAAAAAAAAATTTATTATTTTATTTTATGGGCCGTATATTTAAAAGTTGACACATTTATTTCTAGACAAATAAATTTTAGTTACAAAAATAGTCAAATATGTCAAAGTATTTGCGTTACAAGATAAAAAATAAAATTACTTAATGCAACATGATTTATGATAAATCGGTCTAGTCAAAGCTTGTCGTACTGTAGCTCACAATTTTTTATAAACTTTTGCCGTTAACTTTTTTTTACTTCTCTCACTTTATATTCTGTCTTTTCGTCAAGATATATCCATATATATATATAATATATAAAAATATATATAGATGTATAAGTGATGGATATTGGAAAAGAAATGAAAGATGAAGGAGGAAAAAGCTTTTTCGGCAGCATACCCGATGTCTTTGGACTTTTCGTGGCTTGTCTTAGTGAGTTCTTGGGTAACAGTCAGCCGTCGGCGATGCTCCTGTTATCTCATTCGGTAGCTTTAAAACTTTCTCTAACACTACCGCAGCTTTAGAGCACACCCGTCGTTTCATTCCTCGAATTTCTCAAGTCTCAACATATTTTTCCTCACGAAAATTCTCCACATTCTAAAGTAACTCCAACATCTACCTGCATATACATTTACTTACTTGTATTATTTTTATTTTTTTTCCAAATATTTTTTATTTACCCTTTACATCATACTTTCTAAGATAAAGTTTAAGTTGAATTTATATTTTAAAAAAGTAACACGACCGGTGATATTTAGCCTGGAGGCATCAAAGACGTTGTTCGTTTACGCGATAAACTTTGTCGCCGTTGAAGATTACTATTCAAACTTGTTTCGTGAGAACATGGGCTAGACGTAAAAGATAGACGGCTAAAGTCTTTACTCAAGACTCAAGACTCAAGACTCGGGACTAGGGACTTACAGACTCGTGTGATATAACTTTCAATTCAGTAAACTCCGTGATTTTTGTTTGGCTTCCGTCCGTTAACTTTTAAATACTTTCCTACAAAATATGATTTTAATATTAAATATGATACGTAACTTTCTCAATACTATATAATATTTAAAAACGTAAAAAATATCGTTAATTTTTTTTTAGGTCTAAATTTCATTAACAAAGAAACTATTGGAGTCCGCCTATCCGAACTTCTCAAACTTGAAGTCAAATTTTTTTTTTATTTTGTAATAATTTCTTACCTTCAAACTTAGGAAATAATTAATTAAAATTATGCAACATACATAAACTCTTAAGGATGCCCTTATTCACTTTTACCGGAAATCGTCGATCTGTAAAAAAATGGGCAAACTTTATCCATAGAAAGAAATTTATAATTGACAGCACGATATCTAAAGAGTATTGATTTTTTTTTTTTTATTTATTACATAATTTTTTTAAAATTATTATTTTTTTGATGATACCGGCGCCTGACTTTATTTTCAAGCAGACGTTCGTCTAAAAACTTAAAACATTTTTTTTACCAAATAATTAGTAGCTTAAAAAATGAAATTAATTATTTTTATTTTGAATACTAATGAAATTTTTGGAGCCAATTGCGGCTTCTAGAAAACTTATATATCCTGAAAGGTCATAATTTTTTCAATATATTTTTTTGAATGTTAGAATATTTATTAAACAAAAAAACAAGATGATTTGAATAAAATCAATAAATGAATAAATTTATTATAAAAATATAAACTTAAATTTAAACGTCACTTGTAGATTGAATATCTTATTTCTCATAGCGACTCTCAGTTGGGACAACATTTCGTTTTAGTAGAGTCCGGTGACATATTGCATATCTGTAGTAACCTTTTCAGTGTCACGGGGATCTCTAGTGTCTTCCATCGTGTTTTTAACATCCGTTATTCTTTCCCCCAGACAGGAGATTTCATAAATAAAACCGAGGAAAAAATAACAAACCCCGACAAGACTGATGAGACTGAATCCAATGAATACGTCACATATTCTACCATATTACCTATAAATATAAAGAATAACAAATATTTATTTTAATATTTATGTCAACATTAATACTACTAACTCGCAGTTGCTACGTCACCGTCCAACAATAACAATGAGATTTATTTTATTTTACGATGACCCGGTCGCGATCTCCTGAAAACTCGATTTTCAAAAATCCAACCGAAACCAATAACTTGCCTTTTTTCAAATTTTAAATTTTCATCGCGGGAAGTTTAAAATTCCCGCCTTTATATTTCAAAGCCAAAACTAATTGAATATTTAAATCGATCAAGCATCCAATAGTAAACATTTATAATATTAACTGAGAGCTTCAATTACGTTGAATGATTACATATACTTCATTGCTGTCATTTGATAATACACGAGCTATTACGATTGCACGCATAATTGGGTCGGAATATATATACGACCCATGAGTATTGTTTAACGCTTCCAATGTAAATCCTCTCATCTCTTTCTAACGGACTCTCACTCTCTCTTTCTCTTTCTCTCTTTTACTCTCACTCAGTCAATGTGTTTCATACTGGAATTCCCGCGCTTAAATTACCATTGTCAACTCACGCCTGTGATTTTCTATCGTAAAATACCGGATGTCCTTTCAGTGGAACACGATAACCACAGCCTATCATTCATATACCAACAACGCTTATATATCCATTGATTATTATAACGCTCTGGGGTATTTTAATCTAATGAAATATTCAACCGTATTATAATCATGTGACCAATAAAAAAAAATCATTTAAAATACAACAGGCTTATAACGGGTAGTCGAGATCTAAAACTGGTCGCACGGTAGTGGCAAGACTGAAATTCCAGGGAAAATTCCAAGGGAAATTTCCCCGGCCTCTAAATCGCCTATGACAAGTAGCCGACTTTAGTATAAGTGGGACATTAAATACTTGCTGATGTAAAAGTTCTGAAAGTAAAAAAAACAAGTGATTAATTAGTTAAAACCATTTACTATTCCAATATTATAAATTGACTCACTGATTCAACTATAGTTCGTACCAGTAACAGCCCAAATCTATTTTAAACCAGACCCTACCGAAGTTCATAAAGTAAATATGAACGATACTTTGATCCTTAACCTCCAGACCGTCCCTAAAGTTGAACGTGGGGCTTAATATATTATGCAGTTGATAGGTACATTTATTTAAGCAAGTACACGTACTTCAAATTATGGCAATATCCTTAGTAATACCATGTATAAAGTTAGTAATACTCAAAAGTAATTCTGACTGATAATATCCTGTTAGTACGGAAACGAAGTCATTAAAACCTAATAGGATACGTCGTTGAATGTTAATAACAACTGTGAAAATGTTATAAAAATTTTTTTTTTATTCATTTTAGTTTGCTTCTTATGAATTCGTTACTTTGTGGGGTAATATTGACCAACATATTAATTAGAATATAAAAAAAATAATAATAATTAGGGAAGGGAGAAAATCGAATTTCAAATAAATCCTCAAATTCGTGTCTAAACTCTATTTCATTCTAACGAAAATTTGAATTATTGGAAAAAACTTTACAACTTTGAGTCGTCAAAAGAATTATTTGGAAATTATCGAATTATTTGAAGTTTTTCAATTTGGAATGATTAGAAAATTTACGGATAATTCAAAAAGTTTAAGCTATATCGATACGATTTGATACGAATAGTTCGATTAGTTCACAATACACACAGCCTAATAATTCACTCGGATACTTGAGTGTATTTTTACTTATTCTAGAAACAATACGGAAAGTTGTGTGATAAAAAAAAAGAACATTAACTTTGTTCGTTAATGAGAACAAAACAACAACGGCTTTAATTAAACATTATATAGCTGAAGTATGAAGGAATATCGAGCTCGTTAAATGGGTAATTGTCCGAATTTACCACATTCACCATCAGTGTATCGATATAATAGATCTAAAGACTGAATATAGTTAAAGCCAACGAACACAAAGTCATGCTATGAATTATTATTATCCACAAAACTCGACGCAACACAATAACCAATATCCATAAATCATTATCCATCAATTTATGAATTCATAAATAAATAAATAAAGTAATTAATTAATTTATTGATCAATTAATTAATTGAATGAATTTATTTATTAATTAATCTTTTAACCGACATCGATTACTCATAATGTATAATCAGCTCGCAGTCTACCAAATCGGTAACTCACTTTTCGTTCAAAGGTCGTCCGGGTTGAGTCAAATATGAATAGCAATAGAAAACAGAATTATAGATTCTATATATTTTTCCGAGGACTTTTTTGGGCCTCTCCTACTAGAGGGCATCATAAAGAACAAAAAACGTTTATGGTATGATAGGTTATTCCCAACAGGAGCAAAGTTACAGGCCACTTCTTATAATATTGCATAGACAGTGTCATCTGTCTGCACCTGCCCGTATCTGCCCGACGTCGATTACTCAAAAAATAAATTATTCCTAAAACTTTTTATGGCTTTTCCTACTAGAGGGCATCATAATGAACAAAAAACGTTTATGTTGTCATGGGTTATTCCCAACAGGATCAAAGTTACGGGCCACTTCTTATAATATTGCATAGACAGTGTCATCTGTCTGCACCTGCCCGTATCTGCACGACGTCGATTACTCAAAAAATAAATTATTCCTAAAACTTTTTATGGCTTTTCCTACTAGAGGGCATCATAAAGATCAAAAAACGTTTATGTTGTCATGGGTTATTCCCAACAGGATCAAAGTTACGGGCTACTCTTAATAGAAAATCATCTCTTCCGATCTCTACCAATGCTCATATGGGTCTCAACTCAAAAAATTAATTATTCCCAGGACTTTTTATGGCTGTTCCTACTAGGGGCATCATAATGAACAAAAAACGTTTATGTTGTCATGGGTTACTCCCAACAGAAGCGAAGTTACGGGTCACTCTTCATAAAAATACATAGATAGTGTTATCATCATTTATCCTCATTCATCTTCATTAATCCTCATATGGACCTAAACTCAATAAATAAATTTTTCCTGGGTCTTTTTTGGGTTTCTCCTCCTAGAGGACATCATCAGGAATAAAAAATGTTCGTATTATGAGGAGTTTCTTCTAACAGGTTGCAGGTTATCGGCTATACTAATCACTAAATAACTAAATAAATAATACCATCATGAATAATAAATGTCAATTGAAGAAAAGAGCAAGTTTTAGTTTTACACATTGACTTGTTTTTCTTTTCACATAACCCCATGATTCATTTCATTGTGTGGTTTATGACGTAGTAACCTACTACTTGATTTACGGCTGACCTAAAAGGGAATATTTCACTTACCCTTTATTACCTCAAGCACTATCTTCATTTTTTTTCCATAATCACGTATTCAAGTACGTGCTCTACTCTTCATCATAAATGCGTATAGCAACTAAATACAGATAAAAAAATTTAAAAAAACATATTAATACGTCGTAAATTTTTTATCAGTAGCCTCCTAGCCGCGACAAATGCGCGGCCGTGGCAGATGTGTAATCTGTTAAATCATTAATTGTTAACTCATTATCATTGTTATCGTACACCGGGTATGCGGTTACAATATACAGGATATGCGCACCTATCACCTACATTTTATTTTTTAATTTTTTAATCACTGCCTGATTACCCAAATATCAGGGGTTCGATCCCATTTCAGGATTTTCTTTTCATCAAAATTTAATTATCTATTCTAATCATCTTAATGATTGACTCAATGATATTAAAGTATCAATAATTATACTGAGATTTAAAAATTCAAATGATTTATTGGAAAAATTAAATTAAATAAAAAAAATATTGTAAAAAAAAAAAAAATTGTTTTGTGAAGGCTATTTACATGAAAATCTTGATTTTACTATTCAAATTCGGTGACATTAACAAGATTTTTGGTTGAAACACTGGCATTTTGTAATTTCAGCTGTTTTTTTAACGATTGATAACAGGAAAAATTGAATTCGCTTTACAATTTTAAATAAATGGGAATTTCGCGGCATCTATACAATTCGTCCATTGTTTGTTTTTTCTCTATGAGAATGTAAATTCAATGCTTTTGTTTGTTTGTTTTTTTTTTTTTTTTATTTTTTTGCCATCATATTTTGAATCCTAATCCAATATTTTTGAATGTAATGAAAATAAATTCTGATTGAGTATTTTTCAATTGAAATCGACTTTTATAAAAGCACTAAAAATTTATCCGCTGTTTCGTACCTATTGATATTTTTAAAATATATCACTGAGTTTAAAAACCGGAAATAATGAGATTACGCTAATAAAAGTAATCCGGAAAAATTGATACTCCAAATCAGTAGATTTCAAATTCAAATATACGAGTTTTTTTCACAGTATCATTGGAAATTTTTTTCACAATCGATCATCTTAATGAATTTATCTTCGATGTATGTCAGTATCAGTAAATTCAAGTTCAATACTTAACCGCTGTTTCATAGAATTTATTCAAAAAATTAAGCAATAGAAATAAATTAAAAAAAAATATTGACGCTCTTCAAGCAGTAAAATAAAGTACTAGAGCATTATTAAGTGTTATTGTATATATAACCCATAAAATAAAAGTATGAAAATTTCCATATGAAAATGAAAAAAAAAAAATTTAGATAAATATGGATATAAAAATCACGTTATTTAATATTGATACGACAATTTGGTGGATTTTATGGAGCTATAACTGGAAAACGCACTCAAGCTTATGCAATACACCTATAACAAGTTGAACCTTCATAACTCTTGGGAAATCCACAGTAGTAACATTTGCTTCACATATAAGTAATAAACTCGCGGAGTTTCCCATAAACTTTCCAAGTGCCAGTCGAGTCCCGGAGTTTTGACGACAGAACTAAAATGCCTTGCAACATGTTGCAGTTCGTCTCCTTCTTTCTTACTTTCTATTAATATACACCTAAATATATATATGTATATATTTATACTGTCACTTTACCTATTATTACGTCTAAAATATTGACACTATAAATTTACGGTCATTTATTAAAAATAAACTCACTTAATTTTCAGTCTTTGAAATTTTTAAATATTTTAATTAAAAATCTCATGTCTACTAAATTAAAACAAATATATATCTGCCACAAAATATGTATTGAAAAAAAAAAATATTTATGATATACAAGAGACACTATTGTATTTTATATGTATACATGTAGACACATAAAAAAGGTACGGTGACCTTTATAAGTGACGAGATCGTAGTAAAATTTCGACGTAACGTAACGTAACGTCCGATTTTCCAATGCCTATAGAATTTATATTCAGCAAAATATACGATTTATTGCTTGCTATCATGTACTAAAAAGAAAAATTAAAAGTCACCTAGTAAAATAATAAAAAATAAAATATAAAACCAGAGGAAAATAAATCTATAAAAAAATATAAAACGGAGAGTGAAATAAAAGGTAGAATTAAATAAAAAATACGAGAATAATAAAACTCACGGCCACGCGACAATACTCAGTAGTATTGTCTATGTATTCGACTGGAATACGATGCAACTTTTTTTTTTGTATGTATCGAAATTTTTTTTTTTTTTTTTTTAAATAATAATAATAATAATCATAATTATTATTATTGTTATAAATTTTTATAAAAATTATTATTCTATTTGAATTATATTTTAAATAAAATACAAATTTTTCAATATCAATTACACGAAAAAAAATTAACGGTAGCAGCTACCGATTAGCGATCGGTAGCTTCCGGTTATTTTTCGGTAGCAGCTACCAATTATTTTGATATTTGATACCGTAATAATTGGTAGCGGCAACCTATGAATCTTTGGTAGCTACTACCGATTATTTCGGTAGCTATTGCCGATTATTTCGGTAGCTGCCATTAATTTTGTTTCCAGTAGCTGCTACCGATTATTTTTTTCCATGCACTAATAAAATAATCAAAATTTTGATATGGAAAATTTAATTTATAAATTAAATGTTCATTGTTATTGCTTGCAAATAAATAAACTTATTTTAAAAAGATTTAAAAAAAAAGTTCAAATTTCGAGTCTAAAATAATTTAACACAACAATGGAGAAAGCACTTTAGCTGCGATTATGTGATACAAGTAAGAGGTTTATAGTTTCTCAAACAAAAAGGCAAAGCAGAAAAATAAAAGCATTTATACAAATATATATATATATGGATGTGTGTCTATATTTTTTTCGAAGTACGTATTCATCGTATATACAACAAAAATAAAAATAAAAACCGAACCAGTAATGCCGAAGCCTGGAGAGGCTGTCCAAACTGTCACCATCGAGTGTTCGAATCGCAAATTAAATTGTCCGAGAGCAACTAAACGCTTGACGAGCATTCAAGAGAGTGAGCAAGAGAGACTATTTTAACACTTCAGTCTCGTTTTTAAAATCCTCACGAATATCAAAATATAATTTATCACACCCATCCCTATTACGTCATCGTAAATTCTACACAATTTAAATAACAACCATCATTTTTTAAATTATTTTACTAATGCAATATTTTTTAAATGCCTCAACAAACTATTTTTCATATGTATGGTTTAATATTTTTTTTTTTTTTTTTTTCTTTTCATGCTGGTGACGGCAATTACTGACAATCATCTTGACACGGATCTAAACGGTAAACCGTTGATAAATAAAAAATAAACGTCAAGCGATATTTAAACTGTTGATAATTTTAATTTTACACGTTTTAAGTTTGCAGTATTGCAGTTAATTTTTTTTTGTCCAAAAATTACTCAAGTATTTTTATATTATTTCAGTCCGCTAGGATTTTCATGAAAAATTATTCAAAAACTCTTATTTTTTATTTATTTATTTCAAAATACACAATAAATATGAACAATATGAAATATACTCAGCTTTTTATATAGAAAAAAAAAATACTTATTAACAATTCATGAAAATGCGACTGTCAATTAACAAACTTTAATAAACTTTTATTTGAATAAAAAAAAAAAAAAAAATTGGGAAAAAGTTTTTGGGTATTCTACTGCCAACATATGTAATTATCAAACATTTAAATATTTATCCAGTTTACTTAGTTGGTTAAAATGTTATGTAAATTAAAGCAAAAAAATAAAAATAAAAAATTAATTTTTTTTTCTCGAATGTTAAAACTCGTGAATATTTTCGTCCGCGTGAATTTCTCCAGAGGTCACAAAGACGCATTCTATGGCTCACGTTAAAGCCAGAGGACATTTCGCGGCATTTTAAAGTACCGCTATTCTCTGGTACATGTTGTGCTAGAAAACAGAGATAGGAATAAAGCTGAAGAATAAAAGGAATAAAAGTAAGCATCAGAGGTGAACTTTACAATGTGAAAAAATTTTGTCGCTCTTACACGCTCAGCTTAGTCGAGCTTCCGAGCAAACGGCAACGAACAAATTAAAATAAAACGACTGTATAGTGTAAGCGTGCGACTTTGAGTAAGAATTTAAGTATCAAGAGTTGGGGTTGCTAAGAGAGGATGACTGAGAGAGGAATAAACTACTGAATATATATATACATATATATGTACATAGAGAGTAGAATGATAAAAGACGAGTTAAAAGAGGGAATACGCCTTCTCTCAGCTTCTGCTACTGTATATAGATATCACTTCCGTCTTGATTACCCCACCAACTAATTGCTTCCGATGCTATACTCAAAAATAATTATCGCACAAGTCTCCGGAATAATTATACTCACTTTCCGTTACTATATTTTATTTTCCTGGGAATTTATATCTCTTAATTATTATCTAATTTATTTAACTTAAATACTTTATTATTTAATAATTAGATAATTCATTATTCAAATTTATTCATTTTTATACCGATAGTTTTATTACTAATTGTAAATTATAAATTATTATTTAATTACTCAATTACAGGATTAATTAAATTTAATTAAAAATTATAATCTATTATTAAACACATGACCGAGATAAATCTTGGGTTTTATTGTCCAGGTGGTTTGTGAAGCCTTTTATAATTACTAATAAAAATATATTTTATTTTAAAAATATGAGTAAAAATTAGCAAATGATATTTAGTATAAAATTTTTTAATTTATGTGACAGTGGACTTTAATGTTTTGATAAATACCAATCGGGTATGAATTCGAAATGATTACGAATTTTAGTTAAATTCAAATTCACTCTGACTCGGACTTCCGGAGTTTTATAGAAAATTATTTCGTCCATGTTCAGAACAAAAAATTTGATAATAAAAACTCGAGGTTGTGGGTGTAAAAAATTTTTATTGTCTTCAAAAATTAAAAACGCCCGCGGTTGTGTCCCAGTCTCTGTAATTAATAATTAATAAATGTTTGTGATTAAATTTTACTGGAGGTAAAACGATCCAATGAAATACTATATTTACCATTTTAAATATTTAGCGAGTGTATAATTTTTTTGAAAAACAATGTTAGAGTACTCGCGCACAAAAGATGTGAAGCATAAAATGTGACGTTAATTCCTTTGAACAAAAATCAAGAAGTGCTTGTTTTTTCAAAAATAGAAAATAACATGGAGCTGATGAAGACAAGCCTTTATATTTAGCGGCGCGCATGTAAAGATAAAGAGCAATTGAAAAACAAGAGTTTTGGAGAGAATTGGAGTAATGCTAGTACACAAAAATGTTGGCAAGAACATGTAGAGATGAAGCATTCCAAGTGGTTATGACCATTCCCTTTATCTTTTTGTTTTTTAATTCCACTCTCAAACCACTCCGCTCTCTCTCTCTCTTGTCCTTATCCTCTCATTACATTCTTTCAAATATTTTTTAACCTTTCACCTTCTAAAGCCCTTCTTCCGGCACTCGACCCTCATTTTTACTATTTTCTCTCATTTTTAATCCGATCCTACGCTGTAACTCTAGTATACGTTATCCATACAGAAATTGACTTTTCAACTCATTCCAGCTCATTCTTATATTTTTAGTCGCTCGCATTTATTTTTTATAATTCTCTCCCACTCTCTCTCTCTCTCTGATTATTTTACTTTATAACTAGTGTCCCACTTTACGTGATCCAAATTCCTTTGCTTCTCATAAACCGGAAAATCATGCTGGACTTTTGCAACATTAATGTATTCTCTATCATAAATATAAAAATATACGATCCTGGAGTAAGGATACGTTTAGTAATTTTCGAATTTTTTTTTTCAACAAATCAATTATAAAAAAATAAAAACTAAAAATATGCACATGTAGAAAATTTATAAAACTACAAGTGCAATTTTTTAAAATATTTTTTTTTCAACAAAATAATTTATTAGCATAATTCAAATTATTCTCATCCCCTTTCCCTTCCCTCTACGCCGAAGAAACTTTGGTTTCATGAAATAAAAATGGAATAATTGAAATATTTCAATAGGAATAGAAGGCAAGTGATATGTCTGTGGATTTGAATAATATTTTGTGCATACGATTAGTTAGGTTATTGCTTTCTCAGCGTGGAGAGTAAACCACATATGGTTGCTCGGATAGAAACGAGCGGAGTGTAGTATAGTATAGAACAACTTTTGAAAATAAAGTAGCCTCGTATCACAGTAGTGAAACGGAAGCGTCGAAATAGCCACACTCGAGCTTTTTATTGGTTTTCATCTCACTCCACCCATGATGCTGACACTCCATCTCTTTTAGTAGTATTACAACAACGAGATTAAACGTTCAGCCTTACTGGAGAGCCAACCACCCGTGACACGATACGACAGATGAGATTACAAGAGTACTGCGAAAGGTTTTCATGCTATTGGATTGTCGTCAACACATTAAATACACACATATTCTATCACACAATAGACAAACATATCCGCCACTAGTTACTGTAAATATATACGATAAATTTATATTCCGCAAAATATATTTACAATAATAAATTTTTTATTTTAATTAAAGTTGCCTAAAAGTTACAATCTGAGACCTAAAAACTATTCAATGTTACACTTTGAAAAATTTTCGGAGAGTGTTAATGAAAAAATGATCTTTTATAGTGCTGAATATTTGATATTAAAAATTATTCCGTATAATTAACAAAAATGAATTATTTATTGAAATAAATTAAACATTCCATCGAGACAAAGCCTTGTCACGTGATATAACTTTGAAATGACCTAAAATATTAATAATCAAATCGAATTACATTTGCAATCAATAGTATTGAATACACGTATGTAACAACAAAGAGAATTTTTGATAACACAGGAATGCAAGCGAAAAAATTTTTAATTTGAAATTAATCAATGTATGAAATACTTCGAAGAATAGAGAATAATGAAGAAGTAATAAAAAAAAAAGTATGAAGAATCTGATAGATCATACATGATATTCATGAAAATTAACTTTCAATGAAATTCCATGTCCATGTATATTAGTTTTCATATTACCTCCATTGAAACTACAAGTTCCTACATCTGTTTCAATCAATGCGATTTACCTGGTAAAAAATCATCAGTTTTTTCCCTATAGGATGGAAAATGCCAGTTACTGCCCGCCGAAGTAATTTTGGTCTTCATTCATTTTTATTAGACTAGAATTTATTTCATTTTCATAAATTAATTAATAAGAAAAATGAAAAAAAAAAAAAATTCTTTTGTAATTAAATGAAAAGCAAAATTTTTTAAATAATTTCCAGAAATTAAAATATATAAAATTTTTTTGTCCTCCATTTTGATTACCATACTCCATTTTATCAAACTTTCTTCTTTATAATGAAATATCAGATAATTATTTGATAATTATAATAATAATAATTATATACAATCAATAAATTAAGTATCAAATTCAAATCAATTATTCCCCTTGAAATTCTGTCTGTGAATTCTGGCTACAAGTATAATTAGTAATTCGTGCTTCCCGACAAATCCTAATTGCTGACGAGCGTCATGGAAAATTAATGCGATTGACGCACTCACACCCGTGTCGACAACTGAAAATTTTTTCGTAAATAACAATGTGCGTATTTAAATTAGCATTGTACCCATCACATTACAGAAAAAAAAAAAACCTGGACACGGAAATTTGTGACAACAGTAAATTTAAATTATTTTATTTATTATCGAATTGAAGTAAGTCTCAAAGTTTTTAAACGCAAATTTATGGTGATCTCGAAACCCATTTTTATAAAATGCATTTAAATTTTATTTTGTTTAGTTTTTTAGTGAAGAGTGAAGATAATGCAATTTTGCACCTACTGTGCAGTATAAAAGAAAGTAAAGATATAAAACATGCAAGAATAAAAGAGAAAAGCCGCAGTTATTTGCATTTAAAGCAGAACAGAGTCTTCGAAGACATTGATATATATTTTTCGTTTATATAGCAGTTAAACTACGGCATTTATTTACTTTAAGAAAACCGCCGAAACTTTTATCAAAATTTTTCTCTCGAAAAAAAAATTTATTTAAAATTTATTAATTTTGTTAATTAAAATTATCGATTTAAAAAGTGTTTAATGTTGAACCTGGAATAATTTTTTTTATATTAAATCGATATGAAAAATATATCCGTGACTTTTTAATAACGTCGCTGAAAAACTTTACGATAAGTATTAAATTCTTTATTATTCAAAAAACGAATGAATCTTGGAAGAGTACTAGGACTAGGACCAATGGAATTCGTTGTCGCATGGGCACGTCATGCGATAATCGGTTTATAAGCCACTGAAATGGTCGCGAACTTTAACGTAGAAATGCAACTCTCCAGTCGTGCGACATTCTCGGCGAGTAGGAGGAGACCAAAACTCTGAGAAGTTTTCAAACTCCGAACGGATGACGGCTGCGGGATTCTCTCTAAACCTGAAAATCGTAATTACGAGCTTGATTGCTGGTAACTTTTTTAATGTGAATAATTATAATCATTGACGTAAGTTCATTCGTTTTATTATTCAATAATCAAATGTTTTTTAAATTTCATTATCTTTTAATTATATGGAGTAATATTCAGTTACTCTGCTTTTTTATCATAATAATAAATAATTATTTTAGATAAGAAAATATTTACAACACAATTATTTATTTTTTAACTTCCCGCTATGAAAATTTAAAATTTTAAAAAATGTCCGAATTTCAAAAATCGAGTTTTTTTAATTCAGTAAAAGTGGATCAGAAAACGACGGGTGTACCGAGATAAGAAGATTAAATACGCTCATTAATTTCAATATTTCAAAATATAATTAAATAATTAATTTGTTTAAAACTTAAAATAATTTTAACCTAATTTCGGAATAAATTAATTATTCAAGTGACTAATTAATTATTCTATTTATTTTAATAAATTTAATTGTTTAATTACATCAATTGGCAATAAAAATGATTGAAAATTTTTCATTGACATATTTCGTCCTCGCTCTGACACAAATTCAATTAAATGAAAATAAAGTTTACATTTTTAAAAACTATTACTTTTTTTTTGTCACCAATTAATTGATTTATAAAAATAAATGATTTCTATATTCTATTAAACATTCAACATCAATTTTATTTTAATATTTATTCAATTAAATTCATAGCAATTATAACTGCAGTTAATAAAAAAATTTTTCAATAAATTATTCCAATAAAAAAAAAATAATTGTGAGGTAATTTTTTTTTTAACAAAAAAAAAGTAATAGCTAATAAAAAAAAATCCCGGCGTATAAATGACCATAACGACGGTATAATGTGGCCAAGGCGTAATTTATTATCACATAACTAAAACATACATATCGTCCTGCTGCGAGTACTCGTGTTATTTATAGTGACGGCGTGATGTTCCTCTTCATTCCCCAGCGAACGAATCCCTAATTTTTTTGATTTTCAAACGAATATAAAGTTAAATCTACCACCTGGTATTTTTAATAATTAATTACATCCCCTATAATCATTTATCTCACAAATAAATAAATAATGTGTAAAGTTATTCACAAAATTAAATAATAAAAAAAAAAGTTTATTTCATGTTGCAGTTTCTTAAGTTCTTGTCAGTAATAAGACACAAAATTTTCTTACCATAAAGTCAATCTTATATATATTACTGTTAGTATAACATATATATATTTGATACTCAAAAGTATTTCAGTACGAACTTATCTCGTTACAAGGCCCTACTGAGTCTTGTTGAAAAGTTTCTTAAATTCAACTCGACAAGTAAAGACTTTACAAGTAAATTGCTTTCAACAAGACTATATATTCTATCTTAAAATTGCCACTTCAAAGGGAACTTTTTATTGAGATAGCTTATTGTGAACCTTACTAACATGTGTGTTGTTCGTTTTGTCAAAAACAATCTCAAGAATAATAATAAACAACCTAGAGTAAATTCAAGCTATAATTTAAAGCGTTATCGAAACATAAAAAAAAATTAAATGAACGTTGGTACGTCAAGACTGCGGACGGAAATTTATATAAGAGTTGTGATTGGCTCTGTCTTTCCTGAAACTGCTGCGGCTGGAGGTAACTGAGGCTGTGAATTCGATGCCTGATGAGATGACGACCACAGCAATTTCCGTTGGTGGACGAGATAGAGAGAAATCTTGCTTTGAACACTCGCTTATGTCAGGGCTTCTCAGCTTTTACCACTTACTGAACCACTTGCTGACGGAATTGAGTTTAACTTCCGCTATAAACTATTTTCTGATGGTAATATCAATTACATACATCCATACTATGATACATTAATATATTTATTGATATTATTCAAGCAAACATGTATTTATTCACTTCAATCCATCACAAGTACTAGAGGACTAATAAAATATTTTATGTAAAATTATTTAACCAAGTAACTAAAGTATAATTTAGCTTGCAGATTTCTGAGCACAAATTTTTGTACCAAACTCGACTCATACAGGTCCCAAGGATTGGACATTGCCTGGTGCACAGCAGCTTCCCGTTTCGTCAGAAGAATTGAATTCCACGGAGACCATTCGACATCCAGCCGAAAACGCAGCAGCCGTAATTGGAAGAGATCATCGAACTCGGAGATCCCAGATTTTCCGTGCCAGATGTAATTGACAAGCTGATGGAGCACCCGCGGGTCAATATGAAAAGCCAGACCGTCAAATAAGCCCATCTGAGCTTCGGATTTACGTAAATCCTTGAGCATCTGTTCGTACGGCTCGTAAAGTATCCTTGGATTTTTGCTCGGACGTATCGATATACAACTGCTGCATGTCGGAAGACTTGGCTCATCTTCATTTAATTCGCTTATTGGTAATAATTTACCACATCTGTAAATAATTCATTTTATATTTTAAAGCCACTTATTTATGACACATTTTGGTCTTAAAATGACAGCGACGTTTTAATGTACTTTAATTATTCATTAAACATGTCTCGTTTTCACATAAATTGTAATAAATTCATTTTGATAATTCATCATCATCATCAATTAAATATAAATGCTAATATATTTTGATAGTTATAATAATTGCTATTTATTTATTTATCAAATAATATTGATTATCTGCATACATGTATAGCGCATAAATTTAAATGGACAAAGTTTCTATTTACTGCGCAAGCACAAGGATAGAACCGTTAATCAACTAGAGTGTAATTTCCTATCATTTTTTTTATTGTCCAGTTCGATAATTGGATCTGTCAATACACTAAACGTTTATTTTATTAAATTTCTTTGTTGGTAATATAGATAATATATATAACAAAGAGAATAATGTGGTTGAAACTAACGGGATATTGTACATTTATATATGTCTATATGTATATGGAAAGAAATCGATTGTTAAGAGCAGAGCGCTCGTATCTGACTGTTTGTTCGTTTGACTGATCTCTGGGGGTCGAAGTATGAGCACGTAGACGAGCAGAAGGGATGTTTTGAAAAATTGTAATTGGTTTCAAGATTGAGTGGGTGTAATAACGGGTGGTGTCTTAAAAGATGATGTACAAGGATGATTCGAGTACAAAGATATGACGAGCGATTGCGGGAATCCCCAGTTGCCGCGGTGATAAATAATATTTATGAAGGTCTTGAAAGACAAATAAGATTATCAGGGAATATAAAAATATATACGTACAGAGGGTTTTATTTAGTAAAGTCTAAACTTTGAAATAGTGAGAAATAAATAAATAGATTTTACCTTTTATGATCATAAAAATATAAAAGTTGTAAGTTTGTTAAATTGGAAAGTATGTCTGGTCTAAGCTAGACATTTAGCTCGCAAGTGTGAAAAAGGTTAATTGAGAAAAAAATTTTTATGTAGTTTTTAAGTTTCATGAGCTTATTGTAGAAGTATATGATTGTGTAATTGTTTCAGTTTTGTTACGAAATATTTATTGCTAAGAGAGAACCGGGTAAAATAGAGGACCCACAAGTCATTTTTCCGAAAATTTTTTTATGCAATTCAATGTGCTAGGGAATAAATTTGTTGAGTAATTTTTCCAAATTATAAAACTTTTTATCAAAACTATAAAAAGTACATAATTTTTTTAACGTCCCCACTTTGCCCAGTTCTTGGAAAATGAAAAATTGATATATATATATTTAACAATTGCAACTTACCGACGACAAAAAGTCATGATATCTCTATTGTGATACTTGAAATTACTTTCCGCTTGACAGTAGAGAGCAGTAAACTTTAAAAAGGCCAATTTGATTCGATTTTTCAATTGATTCATTATACCAGAATCAAAATTTCGTCGAGTAAATTCAATCTCCTGGTCTACAAGATACTCTAGCTCCCTGGCAGGTTGACAAGTATGCCCGTAAATGAGCTTCTTGATGCTCTCGAGCGTGTCAATTCTTCCAACTCCACCACCAGAAGAGGTGTTACCCGCAACACCAGCTCTAGTACCAGTAATAGCAGTATCATCAACTTGCATCAATGCAAAGTACAAGGATCTGCACTCTCGTGCCCGTGCAACTCTCTGGGTTTCCACCTTTATCAATTTTCCATCTCGAGTCCTCCATAGGATCATGAAGAATAACTGGCACATAGTATATATTCGTCTTCCATATATAACCTACATTCTACTCTATTACTACATCACTACTCTTTTTGTATATTTTTATCCTTACGTACATCAACATCAACATCAACATCAACATCTACATCTACATCTACATCTAGATCTTTTTATCTGTACCCACATGGTGATCTATATTTACTACAAAAGTATTCCTTACCTCCAGCACTCAAGCTTAGCCAATTTATCCAAGAACTCAAGATTTCTTCGTTCTTTCAGCTCCTCGCGGACTTTAGATTTAGATAACTCGATGGAACGCAGCAACTCTATCTCCTTCAATAGGATCACGGACTTAGCAGCCATGCGGGAATTTTCGAAAAGCACACGATCAACCTGTTCACTTTCCAATACTCTCCATCGGTCCAGCATGTTATGTAACATCTCAAAATCAGAGCAAGTACGTGGTGTTCGCCGCTCCACTATCTCGAACCGCTTATCCTGGTTCAATCTCACTAACTTCTCTTTTACAGGCGGTTGAGTTCGAGTTAGAATCGCAAAACGTGCGAGAGATGACATCTCTGTTCGTGTTCGACATGCTCTGGAAAATTTCATTTTTACAGATAACGAATATTACTAAAAATTATTATTTAATTCGTTTGTTCAAAAATATGTTACCGGAAAAATTTTTGAATTTTTATGGCGCTCTCTTCTTCTAGTCTGAAATTATTATATTTAATTTCTTAATAATTATCAATTAATAAATAATTATGAAATTTAATTTTATTAATTACTTTGAATATTTACGAGTTGAAAATAATTCCTCAGCTTTCAAACGATGTAATTGCGTAGACATACGGTTTCGCGCCGCGGATGAAGGCGTTAGAAGTTTGTCATTTAAATCTGGGAGGATTGAAGTTTGGATTATTTTATCATGAAACGCGCAAGTGTATTTACAAGCTGTCAAACTTTGAGTCTGTGTAACTTGATCTGCAGTAAGAATATTTTTACGCACACTACTGCGGTGTTGTGTCGAGGCCTGAGTGGCTGCATCGAAATACTCTTTTCCCGTAATTAAATTTTTCCATCTACCCAAACATTTTTTTTCTTCATCATCATCATTAGTCGTTTGTGCGAGTACCATCTGAAATTCAATATATCAAGAGTAAATAATGGAAAAAGTAAAAGATTCAATTATTGACAGCGTAGAAATAATTGGCACCTAAAAGCACTTGAAATTTGCAATAATGACAAAATAAATTTTTTTTTTTTTTTTTTTTTTTACAGTACTGCCACATCAGTAATATTAATGCAGTTGAATTTCATTAACTCGGAACTTTCCCTCAATCTTGACCCCCACTACGATTTACGCTCTTCCACCCGATACTATATACATCATTTAGTTGCAACTAAATCAAAGCTGATGCTCTGACGATCTATTTATTTAAAATTTTTGAATGTAACATTAGTTACTTGATAATTTTATTTGTAACTTGATTTTCTATTGAGTTTATTTATAAGTACGGCAACACAATTTAAATTTGAATTTTTTTGCCGCGGTGTTTGACATGTGAACTAGTAGCGCTCAAGATGTTTCGATGAAGTAGGTTAGTTTTTAACCGTTAAAACAAGTACTGGTGTCATGCAATATCAATATCAATATTATTTATTATTTTAATTCATTAATCAATCAAATTTATTAATTTTATTGATTATTTACCAGCGATTATTTATGTTGCCTGATGAAAATTCAAGAGAAGAATCAGAATGCTAAATCAATAATTAGTGTTTTCAATGTATTGTCCACATTCCTGCTACATATTTATTTATCTATAATTTTTTATAGTCTACAATTAATTTGAACAACCGCTAAAAAAAGTTTGATATTTTTATTTAACTATTAGAATAAAAAAATTCAATTTCATATTTTAAATTGTTACAAATACTAAAATTAATTCTTATTAATTATCTAATTGTAGTTTTTACATTTAATTTATAACGAATTGAGGTAAATTATTAGAAATTTTAATTTGAATTTTATTGTAAATTTGAATTGGTATCAATTTAATCATCAAATTAAATTTTTAATATTTATTTATAGTATCTTATATATTTTATAAATTATTTTATTTTTGTCAATAAATATTTTATAATTGTTGATAAATATTAAATAATAACAATATTGAGTCCAATAACCTATCAGTTATTTACGGATATTAAAGAATGGACATAAACCAACATAATTTGAATTTAAATTTACGCGCTTGCTATAAAAAAATAATTGAAATAAATACTGATAGCATTCAATTTAATAAATAAAAAATTTTTCGATCGTAAAGCACGCTTTCATGCTTCGCATCATGAGTCGTACAATTATTGTGTCCAACACACTCTTTTTCATATCAATATTGCGTTGTACTCAAGTACGATCGAAAAATCGAGACCTTTCACCACAGCCTCTTGGCCTGTTAGCTCAGTTGGTTAGAGCGTCGTGCTAATAACGCGAAGGTCGCGGGTTCGATCCCCCCACAGGCCACATTATTTTTTGTTTTTTTTTTTTTTTTTTTTTTTTTACTCACAAATGTTCTGTTTTTTTAATAGAACTTCAGCACATCTATTTAAATCATTAGAAATAAAATTATAAATGATTAATTTTATTTTTAAATTATAAAATAGAATTTTAGATACAAGAAGTACAGGTCTAAATAAATCAGACGTCTGATATTGATCGTCCGCATTAACTTAATTTAAATAATTTATTTTAACTATTTCATAAATAATTCATTGAATTTATATGAAAAAATATTAAAGAAAATAAATTTACGTTAATTACTAAATTATTCTTGAAATAATTAGCGAGGCGACTAATTTAATTTAAATTATATTAGCCAGCCATTAATTTAAAGTACTAAAACAAATACAATAATTAATCATAATAAATATATAATAATATGAGTAATTTCATTACAATGCAACGCAGGCGGACCGCACGAAAAACCTATTACATATATATATTTATATATTTACCGAGTAGTTATTGATTATCATACATGCAGTTGAATATAAATATTTCAGTCTGTTGAATACCGATGAAATAAATATTCTACATGTAATATCATGTAAATAATTATAATTAATAATCAACCATACGTAGGGCAATAATGGCTTCATTGAGCAATTACTAATTTATATATCACACGAATGTAATGCTACCAAGTAAAATAGCCGCAGTAAATAACTCCAGTCCATTCATCAACATAATTTATCTCTCTTTAAATTTTTTCCACTCGGAAATTTTTTTTACTCATTTTTTATCCTGTTGTATATATATTTATATATTTTTTTGTTTTTATTTTATATTTTATTTATTCTCTTTTGTGCGGCACAAATTGAGACAGTATTAGAACGGTAATATATCTCTTTATACTGACTCTCTTAACATATTTAACGGTAAAAAAATAAAAAACTTTTAAAGTATGTAAGCACATACAATCTCGTGAAATTTTGATTTATATAAACCACGATGCATCGTTGCCTCTACTGCCTCTATTACCCGCTATACACTTCAACTACCACTACTGCTGCGAACGTAAAAGTATCTACCCTAGTGAAAAGTGGAAAATTCTAGTGTATAATTATGATGATAGTGGTTACGTATATTTTAAAACTTTGGCTGTAAGAATACCCAGCGAAATGAAAAATAAAAAAATTACAGCAAGAGTTACTTATATATACTTTTATAATATTTATAAACTAGACTAGATATTCACTGAAACTTTTTTTATTCCATTTACATATTATGGTAGTTATTAAAATAATATTCTGGTTAATTTACTGACTTCTTGCTTAATAAAATAAAAATATCAAGGATCAAATAGCATTCAAATTTTTTTTTATTTCCCGCTATGGAAATTTAAAATTTTCAAAACAAGGGAAGTTATTAGTTGCAGTTCACTTTTTGAAAATCGGGTTTTCATCAGATTTTGACTTTTTGAAGTGATAGGAAAATATTTTGACTCAGTCTGTATTTCCCGGCGCTTTTGAATTTAAAAAATTTATAGTTTCAACGATAAAAAATAATTAAATTAAATTGCAAAATAAAATATTTATATTTGAATCAATTGATTGATGCCAACTTCCGCCAGACTTGGCTCGTAAGCTAAAATAGCTAGACTTCCGCTAAATGTTAAATAATTTATAATGAGTTAATTTATGTATTAATAATTATTAAATGTTGACTTTTACATTTTAAATAAAACTGAAAAATTTAATTAAAAATTTACTTCTCAAAAAATATTTAAAAAATATTTTTTTAATATTTGAATCTAATTAATTGGCGCTCAAGATTCATTTAATAAATTCTTTTTTTTTTAATTCTTTATCACTTGCATCTAAAAATTCCTAAAAATATAAAATATATATATGTTGAAAAAGTAAATTAATGCTAATGAATGAAAACTTTATTACTATTTTTTACGACAGACTTTAATTGGATAATATGCAGATAAATAAAATTTGAGTTAAGATAAATCTTTAACAATGTCATTGAGAAAATAGGTCACATGAATTACCTCAGAGCAACGCAATCCCACGTAGTAAACTCAAGGAACCCGGTGGTGAAACAATAATTATTATAAGCGAAGCAACGGCTAAGATAAGCAGCTTGAAAATTAACTCTGAAAACTGATTAAAATCTGACACTAGAGTGTACGCAAAATTCCATAAGAGCTCTTGAGGAATTTCTGTTTGTTCAGTTCGTACAGTGCGGAGATTAAATTGAATACTATGCGGTTTTCTAAGAAATGAACGTCAAATATTTCAATTATATCAGTATCTATGTATCTGTACATTTATATGTATGGGAATTTGTTACCTAGAGACTGTTTGATCGATAGATTTATGGTCGAGTCGTTTCCGGAGCTTGCAGTGCCCATTGATCAGTAAAAAATATTTAAAATCCAATTTATATTTTATTTTTAAAAACTTTATGCCTGTACTTGATAATTATCGAATATCTCTTGTGGATTTTTTATTTAATTTCAAGTTTCTATAAATTTTTTTTAGCCAAGTGAAGCGCGAAATTTTTTTTCAAGTTTTATTAAATCCCTGGGATGAGAAAAATCAATTTATTATATTCTGTTTTTAAAATCTTTGTAGATTTTAATTATTTACTACGAGTATACTTTAATAATTGATAGATTTAGCTCCAAAATGCATTTTCAGAGGATATATCAATATATATATGATGAAATAGTGTCAAAGGATATCAAAAACTCATATATTTATTATTTCAATTAATGCTCTTACTCAGTTCACTGCTAAATATTTAAATAAAGAAACATGGGGATAAACTCTAGAAAGTTATTAAGTATCTCTAGTGGCTTTTGTTATTTAGTTTCAATAGCTTTATTAAATTTTTTCAACCAAGTGATACTCGAAATTATTTTTCAAGTCTCATTAAATTCCTGGGATGAAAAAAATTTACTTCGCATATGGAGAACAGGGAAAAATGAGCCGGAAGTTAAAAATAATTGAAATAAATACTGATAGTATTCAATAGATTCAAATACAATCGAAAAATCGTGGCCATTCACCACAGTCTTTCGGCCTGTTAGCTCAGATGGTTAGAGCGTCGTGCTAATAACGCGAAGGTCGCGGGTTCGATCCCCCCACAGGCCAGATTTTTTTTGTGGCCGGATGTGTGACGGGTCAACGCGTCTTGGATTTACTGTTAAGTATTAAAACGACGCTGGCATAACGAATTGGAGCGCATATTTTACTACCGTAATGCAGAAATGTGTTAAGAGCATATTGCTAGGTGAAAATTAAACATACGGTAAAGTAGCGTCAAAGGATATCGAAAAATGAAATATTAATTATTAAAATTATTAGCTGACTAATAAGTATTTAAATAATAAATATACTCACTGAAAATGACTTCTAGCAGTCTCATGAATTAAATAAATTTTATAAAGCAATTGCTTTGAGTACACAGAGCTGAGATCTGTGATATAATAATGAGCTTTGCTCTCTTCTTCAGTAAGCAGAATACAATTCCAAGGAGCCCATTCTTGATTTACGTGGAACCTGACAAGCCTCAAGCGATAAATGTCATCGACCTCGCTTACTATCGACCGTCCGTGCCAAATATTTTTAACTAAATGATACATTTCTGGCTCTTGAATCACATACAGGAGGCTGGAAAAACACTTTTTACCAAGCTCATCCGCGCGTATGTCATTTAATAGACAGCTATAAGGATCGTAGTCTATTTTTTTGACATTCTGCTGATAGAGCCACGTGCAGCTGATGCATTTAGATAACTTTTTAACTCCAGCATCAGCGTTAAATTTTTTTCGGCCCATTAATTTCATACAACTGCGACACAACAACTTGTCTTTGTCGGTCGGCTCATTCAGTTCTTCCTCCGGTTCGCCCTTGGAGCAGCAATCGTGAGAATTGCGTGCAAAATATAAAAAACCGACTGAAATTATTTAAATGAATTTAATTAAGGTGTTAATCAATAGTCAGCTTGTAAATAAAAAATAAAATTAAAGTACTTGATATTCTTTTATCCAAATTTACTAACGAAGATCCAAGTCCATGAGACAGTAATAACATTTTTTGTTGAATCAAATCCGCAAGATCTAACGCAGGATAACAATTGTGGAGACTGAGAGCATACTTGAGATGAATAAACATTTCGATTCGTTTCTCAATGCTACAATAGCTCTCGTTGACTAGTAGGTCATAGAGATTCTTCAGCTCACGAGCTCTCTGTACTCTCAACGTGACCATTTCAATGAGTTTGCCTTTGTATCCAGTCCACCTGACTGGTTCACTGTGAAATGTCAAGAACTCTGTGAGCTGTTTACTTGTATGCTCATCTCTAATAAAACGTCGATGCTTGTCCACGTCTTTCAACATTTCTCTTACTTTTTCCAGCATCATCAGATTCTCTGCTATCATTCCGCCTCGGAAAAAGTTACGGCGAATCCGTTGCAGGTTACACTGTCGCCATGTTTCGATTAGTGCTAAAATCTTGTCAAAGTCTGCGCGTCTTTGAGGATACACCTGCCGAATAATCCCGAGTCTGTTGCGCTCCTCATGTAACTTTATTTTCTCTTCGTCGTGTTTCGCACATTCGTCTCTGAGCTTCTGGTACGCCATCGCGCAAAATTTTATATTTTTTAATAGCCTCCATGATCGGTAACATCGTTGAATAATTGTCGCTTTTTTATTTCTACGAATTTCTTCTTCTTCAGCGGTTTCATAAATTCCGCATGTTATATATTTATCTTTCTCACTTGATATATAACAATCTTTTCTGATAAATAATTAAAAATACTTAATACATTTAGCGAAAAAAATGATTTTTTATCCTCAGCAAATTGTTTATTTTAAAAAGCTGTAACTTTGATTAAAATTTTTTTTACCGCCAACTCTGATGTATATTTATTTTGTCTCAACTTAGTTATTTGCAATAAAATTTAAAAAAATATATTTATGATTTCTCACAGCGGAAGGAAGAGATATAAATAACTTATGAATATATTTATTTGTATATATTTGGCGATAAAAATTCTTTTCTGTCATGAAGTAATAAAGTTAAGTGCCCTGGTATTAGTTCGACTTTGAACTTATAGGGCAGAGGTACCGTTTTTGGTCACTTGAAAGCCAGTTTTGAATACTTGAAAAATTAAGATTAACAAAAATACATTGATCACACTATTCATATAAAAATTTTATTTCATACTTTTTCATTAATTGAAATAAAGTATTAAAAGTCAAAAAATGGAGCAGTGAGCACAAATGGCACTTTCTTAAAGATTTAAAAATTTAAACACATGATATGTATTTAAAGTTTAGCACTTTACATTGCCTGATCTCTGCCGTCACTCATCGCTAATGCATCCTTTGACGATACCGTTACAACCCTTACGTTTGTAATTTGATATTATTGTAAAGACATTCATTAACCCGCAGAAAGTACGACCGTGTAGTTTTAACGTCTCTAGAATATCATACCGTAATAAAAATAGTATATTACATACCTAGGGAGGAAAGTATGACGACCTAATCCGCATGTTTGCTACCCTGGCCTTCGGCTCAGGTCGGCAATTATACACATGGGTTAAAATCTCCTACTTTCCTCCCTCGATGTGTAATATACTATGTTTTCATTTTTCTCTGTGTAGAAAAATCTTAAAACTTAAAATCTGTTGTCATTCCGAAAGCCGAATGGCCTTTTCCTGTAGTAAATGGGGTAGGAGGGGTTCAAAACTACGGCATGTAAGTTAGAAAAACTCCACTGCATAATAAATAAAGTAGGTGAAAATCATAATTAAAATATTAATAAGGATGTTGTAATTATCTCAGTTTACTTATCAAATAATGTCAAGTAATAAATTAAACCTCCACATCTGCGTAGCTTTGTTAATACCAGTTTGAAATGCATCATCTTTGGTATTAATACACTGGACCTCTCTGCTGCAGAAATTCTCAACATTGTTCGCGGCTAATGGCCCTGTTTGTGATGCTGCATTGTGATATATCACACCTGTGGCTCGATGTTTCCATCCACCGAGATACGGCTTCTTTATTTTTTCGTCATCTACTCCAGCTAATGAAACCATTGTTCTTAATTATTTTCTCCAATACTAAATAATAATAATAGTAATAACATTAACAAAAAAAATCAGTTGACAAAATAAAAAATTTAATCTCACCTAATGAAGTTATCAGATTTATTATTTATAATCCAAAAATAAATTGACACCAGTCTTCTTTTTTTCTTGGTACTGCTGGGTAAATAGATTATGTTTCAATGACGATTGTTTTTAATTATTTCAGTTCAAATATTTACTATTCTATAACTAATAATTTTCTATAAATGCTACTTCGATGTGTTTTACATTTTGTAATTTTTTTTCAATAATACTCTGATCCTGAAGTTGGAAGACAATTCAAAATTTTTTCATTTTTTTGACAAAAAATCAAAAAATTATAAGACGTCGGCTAATTTTAGTATTACATAATATTTTATATCCGTAAATTTATACCATTACAAATTTGAAGTTTTATACTTTCAGTTTATTCATCGATTTTTTTTGACGAGACTTGTCGCTGATATTTAGCATTGAACAAATGTCTTTTGGACAATAGCTCTGGCTCCCTCTAGATGGAATCATGATGGCGCTGTAGGTTATTTTGACATATCATCAAACGCTTATTATATTTATACATATATATATATATAGTAAAGTGTATCATGTGGGTTTGTTACCGACACATGTAGACAACTTGACAACTATTTTTCGTCGTCAATGTTCGTGAGTTTTCGGACATTTAGTAAGCGGACAGTAAAACACATTCTACAGCCGTCTTAAATATTTAACATATTTGATTTGATCTGTTATAAATAATCATAAGCACTCCGTAAAAACAATTGCTTCTGATAATTAGAATCAGCAAAATGGTTGATTACAGCAAATGGAAAGATATCGAGGTAATTTTAATTTATTTATAGATACGTACACGCAAACTCATTGTTTAGTCGGGTAGAATATTCTGGAACTCGGAGATGAGATCTTTATTATAATATTTATTTTTTTGAGGCATCTAAGTGATTAAATTACAATTGATTGTTTGCTTTTGAAATTATTGATTTCGAGAATTCATCAGTTATTTAAATATTTTAAATAAAAATTTCTTTTTTTGTTTTTAATTATTAATTACTGATAAGTGATATACTTTTGATTAGTTGTTAATTATTTATTTGAATTAGATTTCAGATGATGAAGATGATACCCATCCAAATATTGATACTCCATCGTTATTTAGATGGAGACATCAAGCGCGTCTTGAGAGAATGGAGGAACAGAAAAAACAAAAAGAAGAATTTCAACGCATTAAAGAACAGTAAGTCGTTATTATAATTTTTTATTTTTTAATAAATAATAGACATGAAAAATTTTTTAAAAATTATATTTGTGTTAATTTTAGGACACTTTCAAAAGTGGAAGAAACCAAGAAAAAAATAGAACTCATGGAGAAAGAGAAAGCAAGTCCTGAAGATTTAAATGCTCTGAAAAAACAGCTCCAAGAATTGGAGCTGGAAGAAGAGAAGGTCAAAGCTAAAGAAGATGAGTTGAAAAAAAAAGACAAACTAACGCCTTGGAACGTTGATACTATCGCCCATCCTGGGTTTACGAAAACTGTTATCAATACAAAACCACGCAGACGACAGGATGAAGAAGATCAACAGTTGCCGGAGGAGGAGAGGGAACTGAAGATGAAGGAGTTTGTCAAAACGAATGAAAAAAGTTTAAAGAAGTTCGGTATGTTAAGACGTTATGACGACAGTAAACAGTATTTACAAGAAAATCCCCAGTTGGTTTGTGAAAATACAGCCAACTATTTAGTAATCTGGTGCATAAATTTGGAAATGGAGCAGGTAAATAATCATTTACTTTTAGTTTATTAATTTGATTATTTATGTAAACATTTTAAATATTTCAGAAACACGAATTGATGGAGCACGTGGCGCATCAGTGCATCTGTATGCAATATATTTTAGAATTATCTAAACAATTAGACGTAGACCCTCGGGCGTGTGTCGGTTCCTTCTTTAGCAGAATCCAAATAGCGGACGTAGAATACAAAAAGTCATTTGATGACGAACTGGAAGCATTCAAAGAACGGATCAGAAAGAGAGCCGAAGAAAAAGTCGCTGAAGCTCTCAAAGAGGCTGAAGAGGAAGAGAGAAAAGCAAGACTTGGTCCAGGTGGTTTGGATCCTGTTGAAGTATTCGAGAGCTTGCCTGAGGTAAGGGAAAGGGTTCAGCAGCAGTACTAGATTAATTCGTTTAAATTTATTATGATTGGTTATTTTTATTACTTTACATTGCAGCCATTACAAAAATGCTTTGAAGCTCAGGACATTCCATTGCTGCAACAAACAATTGCTGCGATGCCTGAAGATGAGGCTAAATATCACATGCGAAGATGTATTGACAGCGGTCTCTGGGTACCAGACGCAAAGTCTAAGGAAAATAAAGCTAATGAAAGTGAATCGTCATCAAGTGAAGCTAAATCTACCACAGCAACACCCGATCCAGAATAACTATGATGCTGTGAGTTTTAAGCATTTATTTATTTAGCCTTTTTTTTAAGTCACCATTAAATTTTTTTTTGTATCATTTAATAAATAATTCATTGATATCGAATGGCATTATGTATGTTTATATAAAATAATATTACTAAATACAATATATAATAAAATGATAATCATGTCGCGAGTATTCTGTACAAGGTTTTTTATTTAGTAAATATGTAAATACAAATGTTGCTTTAAAAAAATATTCGTTTGGCAAATCACCCGATTGTTAGCACCCTCTTCTATATATTACATTAATAAAGTTATTTTAAAAAGATTATTAATTTTGTTTATTAATTAGACGAATTATTTAAAAAAAATTTTCAAATATTTTTGTGACGAATTTAAATTATTTCGAGGGTCTGATTTTCAAGGCCAATATTTGGGACTTGACAGCTCGGTCTTTAATTCTTACATATAATTATAATTTATCATGAATGTGAATGTAGCAGATATGCGACAATGCATAATTTTAAATAAATTAATTAAAATAATGAAATTTTAAAAAATGCGCCTACAGATTTTGCATTTATCTAAATGCAAATTTTTTAAAATTGACATTTATCTGCTACATTCACATCCATAACTTATCATTAAAAAGAGTCTCAACTTTTCTCTTTGTGGACTAGGGAGCTGTCCGCGTTTCTTTTAAATGAATTTTTTCAAAAATGAAAACGCAGATTGCTAAATTATAGAGTAATGCCGAGCCTCGTTCTTTATTTTTAAATCTAAAGGACTTAATGAAATTGAGAGAAAAGTTTGGATAAAAATGACTAGACTCCATAAGCATAATAAAGGATCATGCGCAATAAAAAATATTAAGTACCCGTCACAACAGTAACGATAAAATCATAGTATAGTATAGTATAGTATAGTATACAAAAAACAATGTTGACGATATAAGTCGTATCGCTGTGTTTACGACACGTACTTTAAAATCTCTGATTGTAAACCCTCCCCAATCCAACTGCGTCGATCTCTTTATCCGTTTAATCCACCAGGTAATTACACGAAATTTATTAATAAATAAATAAATAAATAAAATTAACAATTCAAAATCCAATAATCGAATTGGAGAAATATTTCATCAAATAATTACTTCTCATGATAAATATATGGTACTGTCCTACATCTATTTGTAATATAAAATATTTTTTTATTTCTCAATAATTGTACGTATTGTGAACCATTTTGTTACTCATGCCATTACATAAAATTACACGATTATTTTTTAGTATGAACTGTAAATTGTTGATAAATTACTAAGTAATTTTTTATCTATTTATATTTTTTTTACGTCATGTAATTAAATTTTAAATATTTCCTGATACATATAAAAAATATATTAATTATTCATGTAAAATCACATGGATTTAATTTCTCATTTTTTGCTGCTATTCATTACTTGGGATGAGTGTGAATGTAGCAGACGTCAAATTTAAAATCATAAATAAATAGAGTAAATAATTAAAGAAATATAATTTTTTAAAAAATACGCATTTAAATTAATAAGGGCATTTTGTAAAATTATTTACTCTATTTATAATTTTAAATTTGTCTGATATTTGCTACACTCACTCATTTATTTAGGGCATAAAAACTAAATCATGTCTAAGATCAAAAAATTTTTTGTTTAAAAAAAAATATTTGCTAGGATTTACTGATTCCATTTACCAACAATATCTTTAATACCACTAACAATAATCACAATAATAATAGTTTTTTTTTGTATAATATAGATAGAGATCAAGACGCAGTGACTTGTGGGTAAAATATGGAATCAAAAATGGCCAAGCTGCTCTATTAAGTCTATTCTCCAAGAAGTCAAATCCACAGAAACTAAACACACTAAGTAATGTAACGCGTATATGCATTTATTCCAAACAACAATTTCCGCGCGGTCGTAACATGTTAAGAGTATGAGTGAACATATTAATGATAATTTCATGCATGTATAAACATTTAAACCAACTAAAATTATTTTAAATATCTAGTTTCATTTAAACCATCTTTTTTTTTTTTTTTAATACGAAAGAAATGAACTGAATGTGAGATACGGAAAATAGCAGACATTTTCATTTATTTAATAATTAAAAAAAAAAATTCTGTACGCGGCTTTCACTCATGGATTCAGCATTTGCATACTTAGTAATTACTAGTGTGAATGTAGCAGACATCAAATTCAAAATTATAAATAATTAAAGAACTAATATTGATAAAGATGCACTTATTAATTTAAAAATTTTTGAACTGCGCATTTTTAAAAATATAATTTTAGAGTCTGATGTCTGCTACATTCACACTCAGTAATTACATTTAAATCTTGAAACTGTGCATGAAAGAAAACGGGAAAAGAAGTCGTTAGCAATCAGTAATTTCGTTAGTCGTTAAATATATATAATATATATATATATATATATAGTTTGTTATACAATTTGAACAATAGTATAGTAAGAGATGGAAGCGCCAATGAGGAAAACGGGAAAAGATGGTAGTTGCACGTAATATATGCGCGCGCGTATTGGATTATGGGTAATATGGTGGGCTGGTGAACTAACTACGACGAAGGAACGGAATGGCGACGATAGGGGAAGGCGAACGAACGAGTGAGTTCACAAAATGGCGTCCGAGCTTAAGCCCGCGACCATATAGTACGTGAGAATTCGATATTTTTTGTACGATGTTGCAAGTCGATAAAAGTTAAATTATTATATATTGTGGGTGTTACAAGTGTCTAATTAATTTATTTATCACTGACTTTGAGTTAAATAATAATATATTTGGGATATTAGAGTAGGGGGATGATATTGAAGCCTCGGTAAGACGCGTAGAGAGACGGGATGATGCAGGTGAGTGGCTCGTGCGAGAATCGTTAGCTTACTTAACTATTTCTTTACTTGACAATAACCAATTGTTGTTATAATTATTTATATATTTATTATCACAACAATCTAATGAATATTATTATTTAAATAAATAATTTAAATAATACGAAAAAATGTAACTTTGTTGTTTGGAATAAGCAAATATTCACGTTGCCGTATGTGTTTTATCTACATTATTACCTTTAAAGATTTATTTATATTAATTATAATTATAAACAAATATCTTAATAATTATTTTATTAAGTTGCGGGCGGGGTCGCTGGTTCGTCGACAAAACTTATCACACTGTGATTTAATATTTTAAATCACAAGTTTTAAGTTTTATATTATAAATTTATACTGCTTGTAATAACCTATCAGTTTGTTTACATCAGTATATTATTGTATTTTTTTCAATTAAATAATTATTGTTCCACTAATAACTTTACTTGATAACATTCTTTGGTTTATTACCAATCTTAGCCGTTTGTGATATTCAAATTTTATGATAGACCCATTTTTGCAATTTAAGCTCAAACTTTATCATCCAGCTAATTTTATAATGACAACTCATGTTTAACTCAAATTATAATGCATTTACTGTGGATTTTATAACGTTAATTATTATTTTTATTTATTTAAATTCACCTACGATTGTGCTAAATAATTATATTCAAATATTGTCTTTTATATTGAGGATTTATTCATTTTTTTATTCATAAATACCCTTACAAAAAGTGAAAAATATATGGATTATTAATATTCCGTCAGGTTATCAACTATTTTTGCTTGTAAAATAATTAAATTTGTTTATTTAATCATTTTTACAAACGTAAATTTATTAATTCATACAAAAAGTGGTCAGTATTCGCATTAAAATTGTTTTTAAATTTTATTTTCTCAAGGGTTTTCTAAAAATACAGAACAATTTTATAAAATATATTGGGTTTTAATTTTTAATTATTTTGTTTGTCAATAAGACAATTATTAGAGTACTAAATAAATGAAAATAATAATTTTTATATTGTAATATTTAAATAGTGTTGGATGAATAAAGTATGTTGTTTATTTTAAACTGCAATAACAGATTATAAATAAGTATGTCACCCTTGAGTGCTTTGTCGAATTTTATTTAAATAAATAAATGTATGTACAAGTATTAGCTAGGGTTTATATATTAATAATTAGGTAATTCTTTATATTAAATATACATATTTTAATTAATACAATCGATTTTGGAAAATATATATACATATATAAATATAAATATTACATTTACACGTTTCTTTGAATTATTATTTAAATAAACAATAAGTTTTATTGATTTTTGTTGAATTAACTTACAAGTCTTACGTGTAAATTTATGCAATTGCGATATATATATAAATATATATGTATTAGATAAAATAAAAAATAAGTTTGAATATTTGTTTAAAATAAATAATATTAATATTGTAATAATAATTAAAAATATTTTATTACTGTTATAATAAAAATATTATGTTTTAATTGTAAATATATGTTAGGTGTTTTAAATAAAAATAAACAAATAAAATATACATAATAATAATTCTAAATTTATTCATATATTTCATTATTTTAACATAAGTATTTACTATTATTTTTATCACGTATTTAATTGTTAAGAAAAATATTAAAACTGTTGCTGATTTTTTTTTTTGTTTTATTATTTTTATACTTTATTCCAAACAACATCGTTACGTGGATTATTAATTTATCCAAGCATATATATTGAAATTTTTCGTTTAAATTATATATTTATGATTATTAATATAGAAAACGCAGATAGAATCTGAGTCTGGCAAAGAGTCAGCATCTGATTCGGATAATGAGAGTAAAAGTGACCAAAGTAGCAGTTCCTCTGGTAGTAATTCTGGATCTGAGAGTGATAGGTAAGTGTAAAAAAAATAAAACCCATTAACTTGATTCTATAATTAAATTAATATATTAAATCACGTTAATAAATTTCTGCATTGAACACAATTAATTATCATTTAAATACTAAATTATGTAAAACACTTAATTTTAGTGTAAATTTAATTTATGTACACACACACACACAACACATGTGTTGTTTATTGTTCAATTTCACATGTGTACTGAGTAGTGTACAAGTATTTAATATAAGTATACTCAAGTAGTAAAGTGGAGAATAAAAAATTTATTGAATCCTCGGTTGGGATAAAATAGTGACTCTAGCTCATCAAGTAGCGGCGGTTCAAATTCCTCAGCGGGTTCAGCAGCATCTGATTACTCTGCTAAATCGGTAAAATCCGATGCACCTGCACAAAATGATAGCTTTCAGAGCAACAAATGCTCATCGGGTAACAGCACATCAGCTAAAGTCAAAAGTCGTCGCGAGTCGAGTCGTGAGTGGGACGACAATCCCGATATTTATGGAATTAGGAGATCGGGAAGATCTCGGAAAGGACCGGAGAGACTTGACACCACAAATACATCACGTGATAGTGATAATGATAATCGTAAAAAACTTAAAAAAAAGAGGTAGGTAACATAATTAATAACATCTTATTTTTTTTTTCTTTTTATTTGCTTTCATTACCCAGGTTCCAGAATTCAGTAATAATAATATTTAAATAATTAATGTAAACACGTGATGCACGCATGCAAAATAAGCTTTTACATTTATCGATCAACAAAGCAACATGATTGCTCTTATCAATTAAATACTTTGTAAGAACACATGGTATTTTTTTATTAATTTGCTTGTTTATCAATAATAATAATGCCCATTTAATTGAATATTAAATTAATTCAGTGCGTTTTAGTGGACGGAGTGGAAGAGGGGTTCGCATAAATCATAAGACAATTAAATTTTTATTTATTTTTGTTGTACAGTAGTCAAAACTCATGGAATTCCGAGTCATCAGGAGATTCTGATTCCGAGGATTTTGAAAACCGACGATTACCTCCTCCGACAAGTAAATCGATAAATCGACGAGCTGCTCAAAAAGCTAAAGATAATGTACGTCCGAAAAAAAAACAACGTCGTCTTATGTCAGCTTCTTCTGATAATTCATCATTCGATAGTGATGACAATCGAAGGTTTGTTGATTACTTTTTTTTTTAAAGTAAGTGGTGGTTGAGGATTTATTTATTAATTTTTTTACAGGCATGTTGCATCAAGAAGAGCAGGAACAGCGGCAGTCAGTTACAAAGAACAAAGCGACGAAGGTACAGCTAGCGAAGATTTAGTTGATGTTGATGAAGCAGCTCAGCAGCAGTCACATCAATTAGATCCAGCTGATAATGCTGAAACTATTGAAAGAATTCTAGCTGAAAGAATAGGGAAGAAAGGAGGTAGGTTTCCTTTTTTTTTCTGTTTTTTTAATGAACAATAATTTAGTTGTAGTGGTTTAATAATTGAAACAATTAATTATTATTTATTTAAAGTGACTGGTAACGTAACAACTGTATATGCGGTTGAAGAAAATGGGGATCCAAATTTACCAAAACACGACAATGAATCAAATAAAGAAGAAAGTCAAGTACAGTACCTGATTAAGTGGAAAGGTTGGTCTCACATACACAATACATGGGAGTCTGAGGAATCATTGAAAGCACAAAAAGTAAAAGGCTTAAAAAAATTAGACAATTTTATAAAACGTGACAGTGAAATAAAACAATGGCGTGTTTATGCTTGTCCTGAAGATATTGATTACTTTGAATGCCAATTGGAGTTACAGCAAGAGCTCTTAAAAAGTTATAATAATGTCGAGAGGATAATTGCTGAATATAAAAAACCTGACTCTGAGTACCCGGATTATTATTGTAAATGGGAAAGCTTGCCTTACGCTGAAGCTACGTGGGAAGATGGTGCGCTTATTGTTAAAAAGTGGCCGGACAAAATAAAAGAATTTCGCGATCGTGAGGATTCTAAAAGAACACCAAGTAGGCATAATAAAGTACCCGGAAGACGACCAAAGTTTCATCAAGTTAAAGAGCAGCCAAAGTATTTAGGCGGTAGTAGAAAAGATTTGGTACTTCGTGACTATCAAATGGATGGTCTCAATTGGATGATTCATTCATGGTGTAAAGATAATAGGTATTATTATCATTATTATTTTTGTTGATAACTTATTTTATTTTTCCGGTTACTTGACATTTAATTTTTTTTTTCAGTGTTATTTTAGCGGACGAAATGGGATTG